>NC_043717.1:56649439-56772074 GCF_006229205.1 Suricata suricatta
GGGGAATGAAAAGAATGGGAACGGGAGGGAAAGAGACAAAAGGAAGAGCAGAAGAGAAAATAAAAAGAAAAGAGAAAGAAGAAAAGACAAAAAAAATATATAAAAGGGGATCAGAGACGACAAAGGACAGTAGACCGCTTAAAAGTGTATGACCAGTTTAGGGGAGAAGTAAGGATGAGATACAGGAGAATATATCTGGGTTGCGAGAAGGTGAAAAATTAAGGGAGAAAGGAGAAAGGAATATAAGGAGTAAAATTTAAAGGAATTAAGTAAAGAAAAAGGGAAAAAAAGGGTAATAATGACAAAGAAATAAGTACAAAACTCGTGAAGAAAGAAAAATTTTTGTTATATATTAAAAAAACAAACAACCAAAACAAAACAAAACAAACAAAAAAAACCGAAGGAAAAAAAAAGCAAGCAGCAGCTCCCTCTGGTGGATAGGCTTGGTTTGATGGGATTAGTCTTGGAGTCTGCTCTCAGAGGCTCCGCCCCTGCCTGAGGCGAAATGAGCAGCAGGAGGTGAAGTGCGCACCTTCACAGACTCAATTGCGGAGTCCCCACCCCCAGTCTGGATCGCGGTTGCAATGGGGAAAGGAAAAAAAACAAAAAGCAAAAAACCAAGTCTCACTTAGTTTCCGATAGCTCAGCTCAAGAAGCCGTGAGCTCCTGGAAACGCGCTGGGAGCTCCCACATTCTGCGCGTGCCCGGGTCTCCACCTGCCACCGACTCCTGGCTGAGGGTCCTGTCGGTGTGCGTCTTATTTCTTCCCTGTGGGGACCCGGGATTTGCGCAGTCCGTGCAGGGGGCGGGGTGTGCCGTGGAAATGCGGTCCGTGGTCCTGTTTCCAAAACCAAGTTCGAATTGCTCGCACCCGGCGCAGTCGCTGCTCGGGTCGCTTCTGCCGCGGCGCGCGCCTCCCCAGAGCAGCCGCTTCTCACAGCCACAGGCGCCTCTGATTCCCCGGCCGAGATGGCTTAGGGCTGGGGGCTATTCCTTCTCTTGCGCCACCCCGGTTCGGGATTCCGGCTGCCCAGCAGTTATCTATGGAGTGTGTTTCTGTCTCCACGCGCAGCCACGCGTTCTATACCTCTTCCCCAGAGACAGTTCTATGAGCGCGTTCCGACTCTGTCTCTTCCCTTTGTTTCCCGGGCGCCTGGCACTTGTGCCACGCTGGGCTGGGGATCTTACCTCCCCTGCCTGTCCCGGGCTGGCCCGTCCTCGGATCTCCCCCGTTCGCCCCCACTCACTCAGGTATCTTTGAGGTTCTATTCCCTCTGGAGTTCGTATTTTCTCCTTCCGCTCTCTCAGTTGAATGTAATATCCTTCTCAGTTCGAAAAACGGTGCGGAGGGAGTTACAGAGCTCCCTTCCTCTCCACCATCTTGGCTCCACCCCTCACCTTATGTGTACTTTTGGCTTGTTCTTTTCTCATTGTTTTACTTACATGTCTTTGGAGATACCAATTTTCGAAGCAACTCTTGGGACTTGTTAATGAGTTAATTGGCAAAAAGAAACCTCTCAGAGAACAACAACAACAACAACAACAACAACAACAACAAAACCCACAGGCTTTTTATACCTCCTACAACCCTTCCCTTGTTATCCCACTTGAATGTGATAAAGAATAGCTTAATACTAATTTGAAGAGATACATGCATTCCAATGTTTACAGCAACATTAGCAACAATAGCCACATTTTGGAAAGAGCCCAAATGTCTCTCGACTGAAGAATGGATAAAGAAGTATTGGCGCACCTGGGTAAGTTAGTTGGTGAAGCGTCTGACTTAGGGGCAGGCAATGATCTTGTAATATGTGAGTTTGAGCCCCACATCTGTGCTCTCAGCCCAGAGCCTGCTTCAGATCCTCTGTCTTACTCTCTCTCTGCCCCTCCCCCGCTTGCTTGAGCATTCTCTCTCTCTCTTTCTCAAGTAAACACTAAAAAAAGAAGATATGAGGAATATTTAAGATGGCAGAGTAGTAGGGGGACCCTATATTTATTTCCAACCTTGAGCACAGCTAGATAAATATGAAATCATTCTGAACACCCAAGAAATCAATCTGAGGACTGAGAGAACAAACTGCACTTCTAAAGGGAGAGAAACAGCCACTGTAGAAGGTAGAGGAGTTGATTTAAGGGAGAAAAAAATTGCGTGGGAGTAGGAAAGGAGGGAGCCGTGATCACAGAGTAGAGAGAGAGAGCAAGAAAGAGAGAAAGAGGAAAAGATAAAGAGAGAGAGCATCATGCAGGTATTTCATGAGAAAAGCTCTTCCCCAAAGCCATTGACTGGGAAAAAACGAGGGGCTGATTATTGCAAGTTTTTACAAGCAGAGGAGCTCAAAGTCCGAAGTTTTAGAAGTCAGCACCACTGCCAGGGTAATACCTAGAGGGCTTAGAGGTGGGGAAGGAAGGTTAGAGGCCCTGAAGCAGACAGTATGCTCTTAGGATTCTCTGGGTTGCACCAAGAGAAACAGTTCCCCTTTTTGCAGTGCATTTGGGAGAGGCAGCACTGCCTCTCAGGGGACAAAAGATACAGTGGGTGGCTCCACTGAACAGCCTCATTAATTAACATAGCAGCAGAGGCACCTGCCGAAAGCAGCTAGCCTGAAAGCCCGCTTCTGGCTGCACTTTGCCGTAGGCTCTGAGCCCCTGCACAGTCATGAAACTCCTTTTTGGAACAGACCAGCACCAGCCACAGAGCAGTGAGACCCTCCTGCAGAAGATTAGCAGGGGCTCAAGCCATACCAGGTCCCTAAACTTTGGAGGTTTTGAGACCCAGCCATGTACCTGAGATAAAATGTGGGAGTGCTCCAAAAATATGGAGGTTAAAAACCATCCTACTAAAGACTGATTGGGCTAATCAGGCAATTAGAGAAGAAACTAAAAAATAAATGAAAAAAAATGAAAACGAAAATCCAACAATCCAAAATCTCTGGGACGCAGCAAAGGCAGTCCTAAGAGGAAAGTATATTGCAATCCAGGCCTATTTCAACAAACTAGAAAAAGCGCACATTCAAAATCTAACAGAGCACTTAATGGAACTAGAGAGGAGCAGCAAGAGCACCCCAAGCCCAGCAGAAGGAAAGAAATAATAAAGATCAGGGAAGAAATAAACAATATATAATAAAAAAAAAAACAGTCGAGCAGATCAATGAAACCAAGAGTCGGTTCTTTGAAAAAATAAACACAAGTGATAAACCTCTAGCCAGGCTCCTTAGAAACAAAAGAGAGAGCACCCAGAGAGACAGAATCATGAATGAAAATGGATCTATTACACTGATCCCTCAAAACTTACCTTCCTCGAGCACTTGTCTCGGACCCAATGATCACATTAGGTTTTTGTTAGCAAGGAAGATGGTGGCTAGGAAATGGATGTTGGGTAAGCAACAATGACTTCAACAAATGGGTTCTCATTACTCTTAGGATGAAAATTGCATGTTTATTATGGTTATAAGGCCCAAAGGATCTGGTCCCTGGTTACTTGCCTCATCGGTATAATATTAGATCTTTTTTCCAGCAACACTGGACTTTTTTGTGTTTTCTCAGACTCCTTTCCACCTTAGAATCTTTGCATCTCTGATAGTGCTTCAGATCTACAGTGGATAAAACTTCCTGATCATGTGACTGGCTAGGCCCCAAGACCTGACGTTTACTGTTTACCTGCTTGTACCCACCAAACTTTGTCTCACATTTTTCCTTAACCTCTTCTTTCTAGCTTATCTGATAACTCAGGCAAAGGACCCAAAGGGCATAGCATCCTGTGATGAAAACCAAAACTACCCTTCAAGCAATAGCTACTGCTTGGACATTGAGTTCTGGCCAGCCCCTACCACGCAGACCATTTCAATCTTAACCCCCAACTCATGCCTACTCAGGACAATGAAGTGAATGACAGTCACCTTTACCTCATTATTATACTAAAATCTCCCCCCAAGATGGAGCAAAAGCCTCATTTACAAATACAATTTACTTTGTGCGACAGCTCCACCTGGTGTAGTTTCCATCGGTGACTCACCAAGGAGTGAACTCATGTTAGTTTGATTATAATCTTTACAAATTTCAATGTTCTCATCTGTAAAATAGAGATGATAGTACCTACTTCATGAAGCTGTTGTGAGAAGTGATGAGTCATATATGTTCAGTCCTTAGCACAATGTCTGGAAAACAGGAAGTACTGATTAGCTGGGAAGTATTATTAAGTTCAGGCTGTCAAATTGTATGCTTGTTTTGCTTTCCTTGCTGATACCCTTGGTTGCTATTCTATCTTATCCAGAAGGAATTGCTTCCTACTACCACAATAACTTAGAGGGGATGAAGTAACTGCCAAATGTACACAGAGCTGATCATGGGGAGGCCAGGAGGCCCACTGGGTCTCAAATGTAGACTCATTTGGAAGCAATTCCATGGAGGTTTCCCAAATATATATCGATAGGATTGAAAGAAAGTAATGTTATGTTTATCTTATGACTTTAAATTTGTGTGTTGGTACCAATACGTTATAAGTTATTATTTCCTACTGTAACCAAACCAATGTGAATTCCTCCTTGGTGAGTCAGAAACTGCACCAGGTTCAGTTGTTGCACAAAGAAAACTTTATTTGTAGCAAATAAGAAGATGACAGGGAATAACTTCCAAAACCATGACTCTGAGCAAGGGTGAGTTTATTTAGGGTTACTTATTTAGGGTTAGGATGAATATTTAGATAAGGAAACTTTGTCATCATATGTAGAGGTGGGCACAATGTCACCCATGTGTCTTAAGGAAACATGCATATAAACACATTGTATGTTATGTAAACGAGGCTTATGCTCCTCCTTGGATGGAGATTTTAGGATTATAATGAGGTAAAGGTAGTTGTCAGTCATTCTAGGGGGTCACTCCATGGCCCATCTGTGCAGGTGTGAGTCAGGGGTGAAGCTCAAGCTTGTCTGGGTGGCCTGGGCCAGCTGGATCTGTCAGGGTGGTAGCTATTGCTGGAGGTGCAGTTTCACTTTCCATTTGCCAGAGTTAAGAGATAAGCCGGCAAGAAGAGCTTAAGGAGACATACGGGACAAAGGCCCTTTAGTACAAGCAGGTGGACAGTAAAGGTCAGGTCTTGAGTTCTAGCTGGTGACGCTTCATTTTACCTCGACCTTGAGTACCATATGTGGAAAACTCATGTTTCTGACTCATCATTCTATGACCTGCAACTGAGTTTGTCTCTTGGAGGGTGTCAAGCCAAAAGACAATCGAGCCAAAGAATACGAAAATCAAGTTTTACTTGCAACAAGTAAAGGAGAACACTGGGGATATTTCCCAAAGCAGAGTCTCCTTAATGACAAAACTGGGGAAGTATAAGTTAAGAGTTTATGCATATTAATGAAGGGGCTTGTGCATGGGGAATTCAGCAAGGAATTTGGGAGCAAAAGTCATGTCAAGGTGACAGAGTCCAGGTTAAAGTTATGAGGGTCAGCAAGGATCACTATCATCAATTCTCTGGCTTTTTTGGGTCAGTATCTGACTGCTCAAAAGGATTTAGATCATGCAAAGATAAGTCAAGAATGTATGTCAGGTAGGGGTGCCTGAGTGGCTCAGTCGGTGAAGCAACCAACTTTGGCTCAGGTCATGATCTCACGGTGGGTTCCAGCCCCACGTGGGGCTTTGTGCTGACAGCTCAGAGCCTGGATCCTGGATCCTGATTTGGATTCAGTGTCTCCCGGCTTGTTTGTTTTTATGTTCTTTCACATAAAAGATGGATAGGGGCCTAAAATGACTTTTCTTATGTCAAGAAAGCTATTGAGACAGGAAAGCTTAAGGACTCCATAAAATCTGCTTTTGCTCCTTTTCCTGCATCTCTTCTTGCAACCCCACCGGGCTTTACACAAACCTTGTAAGGCAAATCATGTTTGTTCACCTTGCAAGGGACAAGAAATTAATGATTTCTCTCAAATAGATAACATCTGAGGAAGGACCAGGTAGGAACGAAAGGAAGAAGCTATCATATGCATAGTCCAAACCACTAGCGCTAGATATCTAGATACTAAGGCCCCTTGGCTCCAAGGAATAACACCTGGAAACCTGTCTTTGTTCTAACGGGTTCCTGGATGTTTGAGGGGGACATGTACATCAATTACCCTCAATAAAACTTCCCAGAAACAGAAAAAGAACAAAGACAAGAGTCATGCTCCTTTCCTTTCCAAGTCTCCCAGATGCCTCGACTGTATCAGCTCTTTATCTTCAATAAACTCTGCTCTCATTTCCGGCTGGGCTGGAAATGATTTGATTTTCATCCTGCCCTAAGCTAAGGATTCTCAGGGCCGGTCCTGTAGGACTCCTTCTGGGTCCTCTGGCTCAGCCTGTAGGCATCACTACATCTGGCCTTTCTTTCCCCCAAGACCCTTAACTCTTTCTGTTTACAAACCCAGCCAACTCTGCAAGCATGTTGTACATGGAGTACCCAATTTCCTGGCAATGATGTCTGTGTTACAGTATCATTATGTTACAGTGGAGTGAGAGAGACGCTATTCCTTGTCTCATGGAGTCGGAGGATGAATTTCCCAACAACAGTGAGCAAAATGATAAGGTTTACTGAGGAAAAGTATAAAGCTCTCCAGAGTGAGAGGGATCCCGAATGGGTAGCCGCTGAAGATTTTTGTTCCTGCCTTTTTATCGGGACCTTATCATAAAGTCTGTGAGACTCCACGCGTGGCACCTAGCCAAGGAAGGTCCCGAATACATTTTATCTTACCCTTTTTCAACCCATTCTCCGCTGCCGCTCCTTTAGCCTCCCACTTGTGCTGCTTCTTGTCTTCCCTAAGGTCCTTTATCTCTCCCTGCCTAATGTTTTTTTTTTTAATAGTTTATTGTCAAAGTGGTTTCCATATAACACCCAGTGCTCTTCCCCACAAGTGCCCTCCTCCATTACCACCACCTCCCTTCCCCCTCTCTCTCCCCTTCAACCCTGTGTTCGTTGTCAGTATTCAGTAGTCTCAGGTTTTGCGTCCCTCTCTGTCCCCAACTCTCTTTCCCCCTTCCCCTCCCCTTGGTCCTCCATTAGGTTTCTCCTGTTCTCCTGTTAGACCTATGAGTGCAAACATATGGTATCTGTCCTTCTCCGCCTGACATTTCGCTTAGCATGACACCCTACTCAGTTAGCTGTATGGACTCTACATCTGGATTGCCTAGGTTTGAATCCACCACTTGCAAGATCCGAAACCCTAAGGAAGTTACGAAACCTCTTTCTGCATCATTTACTTCATCTGTAAAACGAGGAAGGCAATACCTACTGTTGAGTTTTGTGACCACTATTAGTTAACACATGAAAACTGCTATTTGTTTGCTATTCGCATTGATTGTGTCAAAACCAGAACAAAGACATTGTAGTTTTTATTATAAAAAAAAAAGGAAGCTCGGGGACCTAAGCCATTCCCGAATTCTGAGAGGTCTTAATTATTAAGACCGATCAGCAGCCTTACTTAGAATTCCGTTTTGGGCAGCCAGAAAACCAGATTCGTTTTCCAAAAGGAAATGCCCTTTGCATCCATCCTGGTAGGGCTAATTCCGTGGGGTGTGGGGCGGAGCTTTTCGCCTAGCGGTCTGGGGTGTGCCGGGCGGCGCGGCCGCACGGGGCCAGGCAGACGCAGGGCCCGGGCGGAGGCCTTGGGCCTCTCACTCTCTCCACGTCGGTCGGAGGAACCACCCAGTACCCCCCTACCGCTGCCAATCGCGCGGCACCACCTCCTGCTCCCGCCCTCAAATCACAAAGGTCTCCAGCGGCTTGCAGCGTGCTGGACGTGACAAATGAAAGCCGCACGTCCCACCAGTGTCCTCGCAGACGGACGGCGCCACAAAGCAATGGCAGGGCGTCGGCGCCTTCGGGCCGCGGCCAATAGTGGCGGCTCTGCGGGGCGCGCGGGAGGGGAAGGGGAGGGCTGGTAGGCGGGGCGGGGTGGCCCAGCCGCTCTCTGCATTCCGCACGCGGCTCGAGTGCAAGTTGACTGCTTTCTTCTCCGCTGTTTAAGCCTTCAGCCTTGCTGACATTGAATTGCCAAGATGTCGCTTTCTAACAAGCTGACTCTGGACAAGCTGAACGTGAAGGGGAAGCGGGTCATCATGAGGTAATTCTGCACATGTGCTGGTGCTCCCTCAAGGACTCTGCCGCAGCCTCTCTGGCCGCAGCCAACTTGCTTCCTTGCCTGCCCAAAGTTGCTTTAGTCCTTGGCTCGGCACGGTAGGGTTCTAGCCCTGCTGAGTGAGGCTGTCCACCATCGTGGATGAGGCTTTGCCCCAGTTTTACGATTTGTAATCTTTTGTCCCAGCCCAGAAAGGGAGCCGGTTTTGCCCTTTGAAGGTGGATTCGCCGCGGAAGGGCTCAATTCCGGGATCCATTTTGCCCTCTTTTCTATTCCTGAGATGAAGTTCCGTCGCCTCCACTCCCTAGACGGCGAGGTGGGGCCTAATGCTTAGCCTGCAAATCCCTAGGCCCCCAAGAAGGGGACCTTGAAAGGTTATTTGGTTAGTTTCCCTTCCCCCACCGACCTAGACCATCCCAGATAAACGAGAAAAGGCCCACAATCCAAAGGTCCCTGCACAAAAGGAAAAATTTCTGTGAAGATGCTGTTGATTTAGATATTCAAGAGTGAACCCCCAGAAGCATTGGGGATGGGAGGGTGGGATGGTGTGCACAGAAGGAGGCCCTACAGAGCTTATGTAACAGGCCTCTATACACAACACCGACACCGTTGAACTACAGACATGGGGTTTACATCAGAATTGTGACACATGGCTTGGTGATGGAAGAGTAGGGTGTGGTTGCTCACTCTTTTTTTCCAACCTTACCTCACAGGGGGCTAGAGGGACAGGATATTAGAAGTGAGGATGACTACCCAGGCACTTCGGGGTCTTGTACCCTGCACATGTGGATCCCTGATCACTTCCAAATATGGTTTCTCCCTTGTATGCCCAAATTAGTAGTTTGGGGCATGGAACTTTTGCATTTATCCTTTTTGTAACGTGCACTATATTTGCATGCCAAGAGCAAAGTGCAGGAGGACACTTAGGTATCTAACTGCTGGACTTTATTGTTGATATTCCTTCATAGGATCCAAGGGTGGTGTGTTTTGGGGGCCACAGGGCTTGCATTGATAGCGTTGTACAGTCTTGTCCTTTTTGGGAAATGGTTGATTGATGGGCAGGCATGTGAATGGTGTGATCCAGCCCCTTTCCCAATTCGGGATGGTTCAAGTGAGGGCATCTTTTGGATATTAACAGACACATAAGGCAGTAGGGAATCTCCCTTAACCCTAGGCTTAAATATAGGGGGGCACTATGAAATTCAGAACTCTGTGGGCACTGTAAAACTTGACGCAGCTCTCCCTTTTTCTCTAATTTCATGATGGCCACTTTTAGTTTGCAAGTTACCTTCTCTGCTTTGTCGTGGAATAGAAAAATATAATTATTTTAGGGCCATGAGAAACACCTGGCGTCCACATTTCCCCAAATGATCTAGGCATTTGCATTCTGGACTGAGTAGGAATCATAAGCCATCCTGGTATTAAAAACGGGCCCTTTCTACCCCTCTGATGATCTTAAGGAAAGGGGATAGATTCTATAAAAATCGGCCAGATGGACATTGGCATGCAACCGGATCTTAGGTTTTAATTATTGCCTCCCATCTTTACTGGGCTCAAGCTGACCTTTCTTGAGATACATAAACCAGCTGGAAGACAGGGGTTGGGGCGTCACACTCACTAGTCACCTTCCTGCAATTCCAGTCTTGGGTTTTATTTTCTCTCAGGGAAACTTGTTTGAGGAATTAACTGGGCTGGCAGAGAGTGGGTCTTTAGGAGGTGCTTATCTTGTCTGCCTCTGGACCCAACTTGCTGTCCAAGGGCTCAAAGTTTCATTCAACACAGATTAACCCTGAAATGATTGGCTAGTCCTGTTTTGCTGATGGAAAATTACCTGTCTAGGGTCACTGAACTACCAAATTAGTGGCAGAGCTAGGACTAGAATTTGGGTCTCTTTGACTGCCAACCAGATCCTCTAAATACTCAACATTGTAAAAAAGGACAGGTTCAAAGAGACTGTCTGCTGAAGGTTGAAATCCATATTCCCCTACCCCCCCCCCCCCCCGCCCCATATGCTGGATGAATTCTATTCATTTGGCCTGAGGACAGGAAGTGACTTTGTTCCCTGATTATTAATGTATCTCTTGTGAACAGTGTCACATTTGGTAGGACTACTTTTTGGAAGAGCCTAGGCCAGCTATGCCTTGTCAGCTCAAACTTCTTTTTTGATTCAATGCCTTTGTGTGGTGGTTGCTGGCAGTGATTCAGAAATGGGGCCTCCTGAGTCGTGGCTTCACTGACCTCCTCTCTTTGTCCTGCAAAAGAAAACTGATGTTTGCTGAGTCTTCTGGCTCCTGCTTCGAATTGCCCAGGGATACTGACTGATTTGTTGAAGGAACTTCAGAGAGCCAGAAACCTCTGACTAGTAATTACCAGGTTCCACCTCCGTTTTTGAAAGGATTCCCGTCGACTCTACAGCCTTTTGAGTAAACTTCCTGCTTATTTTTGCAATGTCATTTCCTTTCTTCCCATCAAAGATTGCCAGTCTTACTCCTTTGCTGTCTTGTGAAGCACTTCCCTTTTACCTGCTTCTCCACACCCTGTTTTGTTTTAAACTTCAGTTTCTCACACTTGTTATAACTTGTTAAGCAACAGCTTTGATGTAGTGGAAAAAGAAATGGAGAGGAAAAACTGAGCAGAGAAAAAGTCTTTAAGATCCTTATAATACCCCAGTTTTCCAGTAAGGGGATATTTCCAGTGAAGCAAGAGTGGGCATGGTACTCTTGAGAGGTTTTAATGGGCCTGGAGCCCTGAAATTTCAGGTGCCAGAGACTTGATATTCTGAATCTAAATAAATATTTTAACATTTTATTTTTAAATACTCACAGATTCACAGGAGGTTGCAAAAATAGTACAGAGAAGTCTTTGTTCACCCAGTTTCCCCCAGTGGATACATCTTACAAAATTCTGGCACAATATCACAAGTAGGAGGGTGACATTGGAATAAAGTTCTGTGCTGTGTTATCACACATGTAGATTTGTGTAACTCCCACTACAGTCAAGGTGCAAAACTGTTTTGTTTGGTCACCACCAAAGCCTCCCTCATTCTACCCCTTGAGAGCCACGAGCCCACCCCCGCCACTCCTTCCATTCCAACCCTTGGTAACTACTGATCTGTTCCCTGTCCCTAAAATTTTGTCATTTCAAAAATGTTACATAAGTGAACCACACAGTATATGACCTTTTAATATTGGCTTTTTGTTTTCACTCAATACCCTCAAGATTTACCTAAGTTGTGTGTATTAGTAGTTCATTTTTTATATTTGCTGAGCAGTATTTTATGGTATGGATGTTGCACAGTTTGTTTAGCTATTCACCCATTAAAGGACATCTGGCTTGTTTTCAGTTTGGGGCTATTACAAATAAAGCTGCCACGAACACTGAAGATTTATGCACAAGTCTTGATGTGGACATAGGCTGTCTTTTTTTTTTTTTTTTTGGGTAAACACCTAGGAGTGGAATCACTGGGTCATATGCTTAACCTTTTGAGGAATTACCAGGATGGTTTCCAAAGCAGGCACACTATTCTACATTCCCATCAGCAGTATGTACGTGAGTGATTAGTTTTTCTGCATCCTCACCAGCATTTATTTGGTGTTACTGTTTTTTTATTTCAGCCATTCTGATAGGTGCATAGTGATATCTGAGTTCAGGCCTGAGGCTAAGTTCAGGAGTGTTTTCAGGTGACTGGAAATGGAAGGGGTGCTGATTTTACATAGAACAGAAGTGGAATGTGTAGGCAAGAGTAGTTTCTGTGGTAGAGTCCTCAGAAAGAAGCTTTTTAGCTCTTGTTGAGAGTCTGGGAGATGATGAAGAGAGAGAACCTAAAGGCAAGGAGAAGGGAGAAGTCCAGTTCTCATCAGTAAGCTATGCCACGGCAGCTTGGATAGATGACAGAGAGTCTTGAGTTTTTCTGCCGAAAGAATTTCCTCCTTGTAAGGGACGGAATAGTGAGCCCCTCAAAAGTTGTCTTAGGGCTCGGCCTATTGCCATGAGCACTTTTGACCGTGGGCCTTTCTGGGAGGCTGCAAGAAGGGAAAGGACACGGGTAATGCAATACTCTGTCCTCTTTGGAATGTACTTTAAGGCTGGCAGGGGCCTTGTTCAGGATATTTAGAGAAGATGCTTGGAACCACAATCAGGTAGCCTGAAACTGAGTAGAGTGTATTTCTGAGCAGAGGCATACTGCTTTTATTTTTGAACATTTTTTTAAATAAAATGTTTGAACATAGAATTATTCCTTCAGCCCACCTTTGCAAAGGCTGCTCTTCAGTGAGGTAGAGTGGAGTACTGTCCTAGGGGATATAGGAATTTGGTGGTCTTCCTAATAGGTCTAGGGTTTTGTAATTGTCTGCCAGGCCTCAAGCGTGGCAGCAGTCTTTTCCACTAGGTCATGCCTTCCTTGCAGTGTGCGGCCTGCTAGCTGTTTTTGTAATGGTTGGAGAAGCGTTAACGTACATAATAGTAGCTGACATTTGTATGGCACTTACCATGTACCGGGTACTCTTCTAAGCCCTTTACAAATCACTAACTCATTTAATTCTCACAATAACTATGAGGTAGATACTATTATCTCTATTCTACAGATGAGAAAGACAGATATTTGAAGAGGATTTTGCAGGCAACACTTAGACCTTACAACCGGCTATCCCACATAGTTGTTTTCAGTCAGATTGAATTAGGCTCATGTTCCAAGGAGTTCAGAAGAAGAGAGGAGGGATCGTTGGTTCTTAAAAAATGAATGGTAAAGCAGTAATTTGTTTGGTGAGAAAGAGAAATTATTGGCTTGTGCCATCTTCATCACTTCTCTTGCAGTTGCCTGTTTGTCAGGTAGGCGGGGTCACATACATGTTCCACCCTCTCCTATAAGGTTTTTTAGAAAGAAGCTATCTTATTTTTATTGTGTGTTTTGCTTGAAGAATCCTGAGAACTCAGAATTCGACACTGGGTTTTTTTCTGGTCACAGGCCTCATGCTTTCTCCAAAAACAATGATATTCAATTGATGTTTTATTTTTCCAGTTATTTTTTTTCCTTTGAGTGATGTTAGTTAGCTTCATTAGAACCCAGAAATAATATCAAAGGAATCAGAATCAAAATGTACTCCTTAATTACTCCTTACCCCATCCAGCTGCCATGCATTATTAGCTCCTATCATGCTAGGTCCACATAAAAATTTTTTTAGATGAAACTGGTTTTAGTTTACCAGGTCTTCAGGGCTACTTCCTATGATTTCAATTGGGTTTGATTTTTATTTTTAAAAATTCCTCTTTTGGGGCACCTGGGTGGCTCAGTCAGTTAAGCGTCCGACTTCAGCTCAGGTCATGATCTCACGTTCGTGGGTTCGAGCTCCGTGTCAGACTCTGTGCTGACAGCTAGCTCAGAGCCTAGAGCCTTTCTTCGGATTCTGTGTCTCCCTCTCTCTCTGACCCTCCCCTGCTCACACTGTCTGTCTGTCTGTCTCTCTCAAAAATAAATAAAAAACATTAAAAGAGGGGGGCCTGGGTGGCTCAGTCGGTTAAGCCTCCGACTTCGGCTCAGGTCAGATCTCACGCTGGTGGGTTCAAGCCCCGCATCAGGCTCTGTGCTGACAGCTAGCTCAGAGCCTGGAGCCTGCTTCCGGTTCTGTGTCTCCTTCTCTCTCTGCCCCTCCCCCTCTCATGCTCTGTCTCTGTCTGTATAAAAAATAAATAAAACATTAAAAAAAATTAAAAAAACCCAAACATTAAAAGATTTAAAAAAAAATTCCTCTTTTATAGTATGAGATACGTACCTAAAAGGACACAAATCATAAGCTCAAAGGCTTATCACAAAAGGAACACATTTGTTTAATCACCCCGGTCAAGAAATACACCGTAATCCCAGAAGCACCCTCTGGTGTCCTATCGCAGGCACTACTGCCACCTTCCTCCCCATGGCTACTATCTTGACTTCTAATAGCACTGATTTTTAAAAATTTTTTAAATGTTTATTTAATTTTGAGAGACAGAGAGCATGAGCAGGGAAGAGGCAGAGAGAGAGAGGGACACACAGATTCTGAAGCAGGCTCGAGGCTCTGAGCTACCAGCACAGAGCCCAGCGTGAGGCTTGAACCCACTAACCGTGAGATCATGACCTGAGCCCAAGTCGGTTACCGACTGAGCCACCCAGGCACCCTGAGCACTGATTATTTTTAACGTGGATTATGAACTCCCACCGTATTTACCTGGCTCACTAAAAGTGCCTTTCCTAATATTTGAGAGAACAGCAAATCGATCATGGCTCTAAACCTGAAATTTTCTTTTTTTTTTTTTTTTTAGAGTGGACTTCAATGTTCCTATGAAGAACAACCAGATAACCAACAACCAGAGGTAAGGTCTCTGCTAAACCTCGAGCTTGGTTTAAGATGTGTGTGTCCATGGGTAAATAGGATGAAATGGTTTTCCTTTCTTATTGTAGAACTGTGGTAACTTAAGCCATATAATCGTGGCTTTCCACAAACCCATAACTGGTCTGCTTTCTTATGAGGATATAAAAATTGGGAAAAGTCATCTTAAGAAAGTGATTTTTTTTATCATCTCTCCATTTATTGAAAAATTGAGGGATATGGGGTTATGCATTAAAAAAAAAATAATCCAAGTTGAAGGTTACTTGCAAAATGAAGAACTGTGCAAGAGGATTGTTTAATACTAGTAATTTTTAAGTTTGCATGTATTTTTCCAGATGGCCGAGATACAATCAGTTTTTGAGCATTTTGATGTAAAAAAAAAGGACTTGAGAAGTATTTTCAGAATATTTTCAGTCATTTTAGGCTGTTCTAAATATCTTGGTTCCAACATCAGGAACAGAAGTTTTACATGGTAGTATTGATCTTAATGTTTTTATTAATTTTGAGGGAGAGCGAGACCTTATGAGTGTGGGAGGGGCAGAGAGAGGAGAGAGAGAATCCCAAGCAGGCTGCATGCTAACAGCACAGAGCTTGATGCTAGGCTCCGTCCCATGAACTGTGAGATCATGACCTGAGCAGAAATCAAGAGTTAACCGACTGAGCCACCCAGGCGCTCCCCCTTTTGTAATTAATTTTTAATTTTAAATGAAGGGTTTGAGCTGAAAAGGTATTTTTCCAATGATCTAGAGCAGTGTTGTCTAATAGAAATATAATATGAACCAGATATAATTTAAAGTTTTCCAGTTGCCCCATTAAAAAGGTAAAAAGAAACAGGTGAACTTAATTTTACATAATATATTTTATTTAATCCAGTAAGTCCAAAATAATAATTTTAATATGTAATCAATAAAAAATTAGAGGGACATTGAGTCTTTTTGGACATGTATTTTTTTAAACATTTTTTTATATATTTATTTATTTTGTGAGAGATAGAATGAGATAGAGCATGAGCAGGGAGGGTCAGAGAGAGGAGACACAGAATCTGAAGCAGGCTCCAGGCTCTGAGCAAGCATTCAGCACAGAGCCCGATGCAGGGCTTGAACCCACCAACCGTGAGATCATGACGTCAGCTGAAGTCAGACGTTCAACTGACTGAGCCACTCAGGCGCCCCCCCCCCCCCAACATGTATTTTAACAACATTTTTCAGTCTGGACTAGTCGCATCTCTAGTATTTAAGAGGCACATGTGGCTAAAGGGTACCTATTGGACAGTACAGGTCTAGATCCAAAACACTTTCAGATATTGGCCCCAGAGTAGAGTCTGGCATTCTACCAGGTATATCCCTGCTGCGCCATAGTGGAAGGTCTTTGTTTTATACAAGGCAGCTCTGACCTTTCTTGATTTTCATTTTCTTCAGCACACAGAAAAGATAGGAAACAGGCCTATCAAGGTATTTTATGACTAAAAGGCAGATAAACATGTCTGAGTACATTTTTTTTCATTTTCAGAAAATCTGTGGAGTTCACAAACTGAAACATTAGAAAGAATAGAACTTGCCAATAAGTGATAGCCCTGAATGTTAATTTGTTTTTTTTTTTTTTTGGTCAAACTATGTACCTAATGAAGATTTCTTCTTTATTTGGTATTAGTGAGTTTTTATATATGTCAAATAGCATAAGATATTTTAGAAACATAAATTGGTTTTTTATTATTCCATTCTCTGCTGCAGTGTCACCTTATGAGACTTGCCCTGGCCTCCTTATCTAAAACCCCCTCCACCACTATTCCCCAGTCATTGTCTCTCTACCTTTAGTTTTTACACAGCGCTTATTACCACCTGATACACACATGCACACACACACACACGCATATTTATATATATATACATACATACATACATACATACATATATTGTCTTTCCATTAGAATTTCACTTCAATGAGAGCAGAGACTGTTTTATTCATTGTTGTATTTTCAGAATCTGGAAAGGTATCTGACATAAGAATTCAATAAATATTTGTTGAATAAATGAATGATTTTCTTCATTATCAATTTTAATTTTGGAGAAACTAGAAAAAATGGAAAGCTAGTATCAAATCTTTAACAAAAACTCAACATGTTTAAAGGAAGTTTAATAACATTTTGGTTAAACTATAATGTAGATAATGTGATACATTATTTAAACTATGTTCTACATAATTATTTTTTTCCTACAAAAAAGTGCCTTAGGATCTATAATGGATGCAAAAATGTTACTACAGATTTTAAATTTTTCCTCAAATTTCCTTTAATAGTGCTAAGATTTGGGAATTTTATGGTTTTTGGTTTTTTTTAATTTAAAAAATGTTTATTTATTTTTGGGGGAGACAAAGTGTGAGCAGGTAAGGAGCAGAGAGAGAGGGGGAGACACAGCACAGACTCCAAAGCAGGATTTTGGCTCCGAGCTGTCAGCACAGAGCCTGATGTGAGGCTTGAACTCGCGAACTGCAAGATCATGACCTGAGGTGAAGTCGGACACTTAACTGACTGAGCCAGCCAGGTGCCCCAAGATTTGGGAAGTTTGGATTTCTTCCTAAGTCACATAAGAGGGATGTTTTGGGGGTCCCTAAGACCACCCGCATATTTGGTGATTCACTAAAAGGACTCACAGGACTTCGCATATAGTTCTCACTGATAAGGTTTATTATTATAGTGAAAGAATGCATGACAAGATCAGCAAGGGGAAAGGACAGATAAAATCTGGACAAATCCATGCATGGGCTTTGAGTACTCTTTCCCTCTAGCAGTAGAAAGTGCAGTAGTTGTATGAGTTGTTTCTGCCCAGAAAAGCCCATTAGAGACTGGGCCTCCAAGATTTATTCGGGAGCTGGTCATATGGGTGCCCTCTGCCTAGCAACCAACAATATTCCAGACACTTAGAGGAAAGCAGGTGCTCGGCATAAATCAGGTAGTTTGTATACTCTCGGAGCAGTGGACAGCCCATATCAGAGCACCAAGGGACCACTTTGAAAGCCAGGTTCCCAGACACTGGCCAAGGGCCAACCTTGCAAGCAAGTCTTTCTATAGATAGCAGCCTCAGGCCTGCTGTGTTAACTCTTCTGCCTAAGGGGCAAAACATGATCAGATTGAACAATCCTAGGTAGAGAGTTGGCATCATAATTGATTTCTTTTCCTGAATGCGAGGACCATCACTGAGTTGCCAGCAGATTTGAAGGAATTTAAGAGAGGAAAAGGGGTTTTATATTTTATGAGACCATAAATAAAATAGCTCCCACTAATTCCTAGGAGTAACCTTGCTCTACCTCCTGTCTCTTTTTGGTTACAGAATCAAGGCTGCCATCCCAAGCATCAAATTCTGCTTGGACAATGGAGCTAAGTCAGTTGTTCTTATGAGCCATCTGGGCCGGCCTGATGGTGTCCCCATGCCTGACAAGTACTCTTTGGAGCCAGTTGCTGTAGAACTCAAATCTCTGCTGGGCAAGTAAGTGCCAGGGTCTGGAGCTGGTGGACTCTGACAGGAGATGTGTGAAGCATGTTGTTACTGGTTCTTTCAGAGTGCTCACGTGTCTCCATCTTGTGCTCTCTCCAGGGATGTTTTATTCTTTTTTTTTTTTCAGGGATGTTTTATTCTTAAAGGACTGTGTGGGGCCAGAAGTGGAGAAAGCTTGTGTTGACCCAGCTGCTGGGTCTGTCATCTTGCTGGAGAACCTTCGCTTTCATGTGGAGGAAGAGGGGAAGGGAAAAGATGCTTCTGGGAATAAGGTAGGATCTGGGACTTTGACATTACTGGGGGTGAGGAGGACTGAGTCTGTAGAAGACTGTGAACAGTAGAGGTAGTTCATGTTTACTTTTTCCTTAGACACTTTTTTATTGAAATAGACAACACTCCTGTATATGTATATATATGTATATATATAAATGCATAGCTGGGTGAATTACCAGAGTCCACACACCTGTGTAACCACCACCTAGGTCAAGGAATAGAGTATTGGCTACACTTGGGTATAAGAGTATTCAGTGGATATGCTTTTGCAATTGTTCCTTTGGTACCCACTTGGCCTATGATAACATAAGAGATTTTTTTCTGATATTATGTGATGATCCTCCTTGGGCTATGATTCCCGAGTGCTGAGAGCAGACATTCATAGGCAGTTGAGGGGGTGGGTGTCCATGCTGTATCAGGTAGGTGTTCTTTCAGCAGAGCCAGTTTTAGATTCTTTTAAGCCTGGGATGGTTTTTTTAAGCAATAGGCCCTAATGTATTATGGAAGGACAATGAATATTCTTATTTAGAAGAGGAATTAATTTAATGGTTGAGCTTAGTACTCATAAAACCATAAATTAAATGTGATATAATTGGGATTTTCTTATAAAAGAAGTATGTGAGTAGAAAAAGTGCTTTCTTAAGTCAAGTGGAAAGGGACTATTTGGGAAAATTGGTTATAGTTGGGTAAATGATGTTCATGATGATCGTGCCTTAGATTTAAGGCATTTTTAAAATTTTAAATTCTCTTTAAGATAAGGAAGTACAGGTATTACCATCATTTCATGAAGAAATTTAAGTCTCAGAAAGGCACTCATTTTTACTAAAGTTAGAGGCAGTGGTACTAAATCAAAATTTTTCTATCAAGGGCCAGACAATAAATATTTTAGGCTTTGTGAGCCATACATTCACCACTGTATATGGTCCTGTTGGAGCTATTCAACTCTGGTGTTGTGCAGAAGCAACCATAGGAAAAAACCACCAAAACCAAAAATAAACAGCGACTGTAGATAATCCACAAAATAGATTACTGTGACCTGACAACCAGAATTCAAATATTAAATGATAAAGCTGGCTCTTTGAGAATGGTTTAGAATTTGCCTGTTGGTAGAAGAGAAACCGAAGTCATCACCCTTTAGAACTTTCCACTCTTAAGGTATTTAATGTCTTGGGGAACAAGATTCTCTGAGGCTAGTTTCTCAATCTCCTATTGTACTTCTGGTGTTTCTTTTTATTTACTTATTTTTTAACATTTTATTTATTTATTTATTTTGAGAAAGAGCACTAGCAGGGGAGGGGCAGAGAGAGAAGGAGACACAGAATCCTAAGCAGGCTCCAGGCTCTGAGTTGTCTGCACAGAACCTGATGCAGGGCTTGAACCCACGAATTGTGAAATCATGACTTGAGCCAAAGTCGGACGCTGAACTGACTGAGCTACCCAGGTGCCCCTCTGGTGTTTCTTAAGGTCATTGGAGTACCTGCTTTCAAGCAGTTTCTTTTCTTAGCACCTCAAGCCTTATCCTGCCTTTGGCATGGTCTTGGTACAGTATTAGGAGTCAAGTGCTGACCTCAAATTTGGTATCCTTTTAGAGTGAGACTCACTTGCATAGACTCTAGGACTTAGAAATGGTAGCAAATTGAGGCAAAACCTTTTATTCAGGGAGTGATTAACTGTGCGAGCCTATGGCATTTTTAGTTAGTTAACTTTGCATTTAAACACACGTTAGTGTCAAGTGTCCAGTGGCTTTGATGCTTGAAATTTCAAGAGCCAGTAATAAGTTCAAAATGGATAAAAACAACAACCACAAAGCAGGGACATAAAATTTTTCCTTTTTCCAGTGTGCTCACATTGGTATTTTAGGAACATTTTCTTCTAGTTATTGGCAGATCAATAATGAGAAATGGGTTCTGATGATTGTTAATTTCTAACGTGCCTTTTTCTTGAAGAACTTCAATTTGCCCGCTTTTTCCTTAGAGGGGTTATCATGTCTTTTTGATAGATGAGATTTCAGGAACAGAGATCAACTTGCCAAAGGTTCTCCCAGTGAAGTATTGTTAGAGTTGGGCCTAGAACCCAGGTGTTCTGCCCTTTGGGCAGTGTTTTCGTTACTACATGAATAATCTTCTAGCCACCAGAGGCAGGTGATATTCCATTCTAGAAAGATTATGTGTGTTCTACAGTTTTTAGTTTTAGCATTAGGACCCCTGGATTCTTTGGGTCATTAGAAGAAAGCCCCTGTTCTTTGTGCAGCCTCCTTCACCTTGAAACATAGGAAGGTGGGATTGGGCAGTGACTAAAATGAACATCTGTGCTGTCTATTCTACAGTGCCACGTCCCCCTGTGCGTATTTCTCGGTCTCTTTCTGGGGATTCTTCGTCGATCCTTTCATCCTGCTTTATGTCCCTTTTTGGGGGGGGATCTGTAGATCCTCTTTTCTCTTAAAATGTCTCTCTAAAAGTGAGACAGTTTTCTTCTTTGAGAGAGAGGGTGCAAGTGAGCTAGGTGCATAAGGGCAGAGGGAGAGAGGGAGGGAAACAGAGAGGGAGAGAGAGAGAGAAAAAAGGCAGGGTTCAGCTGATACAAGGCTCGAACTTACCTGAAGTGGGACTTGAACTCTCATTGTGAGATCATGACCTGAGCCGAAGTCAGATGCTTAACGACTGAGCCACCCAAGGCACCAAGGTGACATTTCAAAGCCATGTTTTACTTCTACATTTTGCTTCTCTTTTTGGTAGAAGCATATTTCTTGTTTTCTTAGATGCCTAACTTCTAGGGAAGGTTCTAGGGAAGGTTCTAGAGGTTCTAGGGAAGGTTCTACAGGTCCTTTTCTGTTGCCATGTTTCCACCTGCCTTCTCCGTCCCAGCCTCATGAAGTATATGTGTAAGGGCCTCTCCCTTTGCAAAAAGGCCTTGGTAGCTAGAAGCCTGGGTCAAATATAATCCTGACTTTTACAAGGAGAGTATGTTAAAATGAGGATATGAGTTAAAGTAAGGAAAAATAATCAAAATCTTGTCCTAGGAGTTGAGGAAAGGTCAGTGGGATGTGGTTAGCTTTGTGTGACTAGAGGTTAAGCCATGGTTCAGAAATCTTAAGTTTAGAGTTTGAAGAAAGATGAATGAGAGCAGAATGTAGAAGTGACCAAAAGACCTGGAATATTTGGAAAAATAAATACATCCTATTGCTAGTTGTAAAAATTGCTGTCCCACCAACACTGACTGGGTCTTGAGAGATGTTCAAGAAGACTCTTGGTATGAAATGCTTTTATAGTTGTCTTTGGAGCAATCAACATTTTCTGTGTTTGTTTTTGCATTTTTGTGTTGTTGTTGCAGGTTAAAGCTGAGCCAGCCAAAATAGAAGCCTTCCGAGCTTCACTTTCCAAGCTAGGAGATGTCTACGTCAATGATGCTTTTGGCACTGCTCACCGAGCCCACAGGTACTAAGGGTCTTGTTTGATGTTGAACTGAGAACAGTAATCCTCTCTTTACTCGAATAGCCCAAGTTCTGGGTTGTTTTTGGAGATTTCTGTGTTATACAGAATGATATATTATTGACGTATTATCTACAACAGCCTCTGCTTGTAATTGGAACTTCCAGTTAGACTGTGGTTCTTTTTTTTTTTAACTTTTTAATGTTTATTTATTTTTGAGAGGGAGAGAGAGAGACAGAACACAAGTAGGGGATGGGCAGAGAGAGATGGAGACACAGAATCTGAAGTAGGCTCCAGGTTCTGAGCTGTCAGCACAGAGCCCAAAGAGGGGCTTGACCTCATGAACTGTGAGATCATGACCTGAGCCAAAGTCAGACACCCAACTGAATGAGCTACACAGGTGCCCCGAGACTGTGGTTCTTGTTGAATATACTTGGTCCTCATTTTATTGAGAAAATAAAAGTGAACATGTTGAGAATTATGGACCTTTTCATCAAACTTTAGGAAGAGGTTGTTCTTAGGATATTTCAGGTAGAGCCCTCCCTTTGTTAAAATTGTAAGATCAGAGTCTTTTAAAGTTATTTATTTATTTATTTTTGAGAGAGTGAGCATAAGTGGGGGACAGGCAGAGAGAGAGGGAGACACAGAATCCGAAGCAGGCTCCAGGCTCTGAACTGTCAGCGCAGAGCCTAATGTGGGGCTTGAACCCACGAACTGAGATCATGACCTGAGCTGAAGTTGAATATTTAACCAACTGAGCCACCCAGGTGCCCCGTAAGATCCGGGTCTTAAGCTGTCATTAGGAAGCAATCGAAGAATTTTCTCCTGTTGTCACCAATTGGCTGATTTGCTTATTATGGTTTAACCCTTGACTTGAAGATTATTAATTGGGTATCTTAAATTCTACTTAAGGTCATTGCTTTTTATTTGCTCCCTTTGGTCCTGCGTTATTAGTCAAAAACCTTATGTGTTTTTGTTGCAGTTTAAGGATGAAAACTGAAAGTATTTCAGAAATGAAAGTATTCCAGTGATAAGGAGATGGCTTCTAGAATTGGGAGAATTGGTAAGGGATTGACCAAAGGTTAAATGTCTCTGTTCTTTTCTAGTTCCATGGTAGGAGTCAATCTGCCACAGAAGGCTGGAGGTTTTTTGATGAAGAAGGAGCTGAACTACTTTGCCAAGGCCTTGGAAAGCCCAGAGCGACCCTTCCTGGCCATCCTGGGCGGGTATGAAGAACGCTTCTGAGATCATGCTTTAAATAGTGTATTTTCCTGGTAGTAGGCCATGACTTGGGAGGTTTTTTGTCAGAAAGCACAACAAAGTGAGTAACTGAGGAGAATTTAATAAAGGGGCTATCTACCATGGTGTGGGTAGGGGTCAGAGAAACCCCCAAAGGACAGTATAGTAAAATCTTGGGCTAGAAACAGCCATCACCATCCCTAGGCCTGAAGGGACAAAGGGAAGGCGTGGTTAGCAGAACCCAGAAAGGGTAGATGTCTAGAGAAAGCCCTCTGATGGAAACTGTAGCCTTGGTCAGGGGGCCTTGAGATAGCCAGGAAAATAAATACTCTCCTCTCCCTTCAATCTTCTGATGTGCCTCCTCTCACTTAAAATTGGCTGCAACCCAACTAGTAGCCAGATAGCCCCTTGATGGGGGTCCATGCAGGTCAGCCTCCTGGGACAAAACAAGGCCAAGAAAGATAGCAAGTGGTTTTGGAGGGAAGAATGGGAAAGATTTACTTTAGGTGTTCATCTCACTCTTTTTGAAGCCTTTGAGCCTTTCATGTACATACAGTCTGGCAAGAATAACTATGAAAATCTCCTCATATGTTTTTAATCTATCATTTGGAACTCATTTCTCCAAATTATATACCTTTTCATATTTTTCTCCTATGGGGAAAGGTACCCCATAGATAATATTCTAATGGCTTAGTTAGAATAGAAATTTCAGAATTGCAAAAGTTAAGAGGCTAGGAAGATAAATTTTCGGTGACAGAGTGGGCACAGGGACCTAGTGTGCCGCTTGGATAACATGAACTTCCTGTCACTTGACATGGCTCTCTAGGTGGCACCCTCTTTATGGCTGGATGCCACTGACCCTTCTGTGAGCATGTTTTTTTTTTTTTTCCATGGGATTGAACACACTCAGCATTTTCCTATGAAAGCTGACTCTGGAGATGAGTGTCAATTTCAGGTAGCACAGTTGCTCTTTAGGCTTCATGAGCCTAGTTTCAGGGTCCTAAAAATAATTCAGGTGGCTACAGGTTGTCATTTGTATCCTGTAAGCATTGCCCCTCTTGTGCACTGAGTTCTAAAGGTCAGACTCTGCTGCTCTGGAGATTAGGATTTGAGCTGCTTTTCTTCATCCTTCTGTAGCCCTGTAATATGGGAATGAGTGCCACCTAATGGTTATGATTAAAGTGTTAGGCTGACCTTGAAATAGCTGTTTTGGGGAAACTTGACGTGGAGGGTCTTTTTTGCCACCTTTCTTCCAGTTTAGTCTTAGACCATTCACAGTTTTGGGGGAAATTTCGCCTTTTATTTAAAAAAAATTATTGTGGAAGCACCAAACATGTACAAAAGTTGAGAGAACAGTGTAATCAACTCCCAGGTACCTAATACCTTGCTTCAACTATTACGGACATTTTTGTCAGGAGTACAGACTTTTCAAGCAAATCTTAGACATATAATTTCATGTAATAGTTCAGTATGTGTCTCATAACTGATCAGGAGATTTCTTTTTCAATAACCACCAGGTTACTCTTAATACAATTTAACAGTTCTCTTACTGTCATCTAATATTGTTTGTGTTCAGAAGTTGTCATCTCAGAAATGTGTTCTTAGAGTTGGTTTGGTTGAATAAGGATCCAGATGAAGCCCATGCCTTGAGTTTGGCTATTAGACATCTTTTATTATGTAATAGTCCCCTTTTCCTTATTATTTTCATTCCATTGATTTGTTAAAGAAGTAGGGCATTTGAGCTGTAGAATATATATGCCACATTCTTCAAAAGAGATTGAGTCTCTTTCCTTTTCTTCCTCTTGCTCATTTTCTTTCTCTTGTGCTCCTGTTCTGTGTGTGTATAGTAGTTAATCCATGTTTAACCCTTGGTGGTGACCAATCTTTATAGGTGAGATAAACTGTCTCTTGCCATTCAGTACCCCACATCACTGTTGTTTTGAACCTCCATTTCACAGACCGTAGCATAGGGCCTCTCACAGGGTAGGCATCATCTTGTATATCGAATGAAGATGGAAACAGGCCCAAGGGGATCTCTTGTTTATTTAAGTGGAATTTAGATATATAGGAATGTTTATGTTTAGGTCTTTTTTCTCTCACAGGGAGGTGAAAGGTATGTCTGTATTTATTGTCTTATTTACTTATACTAGAATAGAAGCTCTGAAGGTGTAGGGGTCTTTGGTTTTTGCCATGATATTTCTCAAAGAGCTAGAGCACTCTTTGGCACAGAGGAGGTACTCGATAGATATGTTCTGTTAAGTTGTCCAATAGAATAATGAATGCCATGTCCCAGCAACTGAACACAGATCTAAGAGTGTGGATATCTGTTTTTGCTCAGTATATAGTTGTTTGTTTTATGATCTGATCCCTGCTGTAGGGTTGGGACAATTTTGAGTGAGCTAAGGGAGCCCACAGTTACTAGTCTTCTTCAGGTATAATTACCTGTCTTGACCTCTGGTTTTTTTGGGGAGGCAAAATAGGCCTGTTTAGGTCTAATGGTATCTTTAGACAGTAGTAGGTCTTCTTTCTTTCTTTCTTTCTGTCTGTCTGTCTTTTTTTTTTTTTTTTTTGAGCTTGAGTGTGAATGGGGGAGGGGCAGAGGGCAGAGGGAGAGAAAATCTCAAGGAGGCTTCACGCCCAGGCCTAGCATAGAGCCTGATGTGAAGCTTGATCCCAAGACTGAGATCATGACCTGAGTCAAACTCAACTGTTGGATGCTCAACTGACTGAGCCACCCAGGTGCCCCAATAGTAGGTCTTCTAAGTCCTTTTTGGTGTAGAGGTTTTCTTAGAAATAGATTGGCCTTTTGGGTTGAAGAAACATAGGGCAAAGTTAGCCAATACTCTTTTTTTCTTCCAAGTTTTTATTTAAATTCTGGTTAGTTAACATACAATGTAGTATTAGTTTCAAGTGTAGAATTTAGTGATTCAGCACTTCTATAGAACACCTAGAGCTCATCACAAGTGCCCTCCTTAATACCCATCACCCATTTAACCCATTCTACCCATCTACCTCCCCTCCAGCAACCCTCAGTTTCTTCTCTATATTTAAGAGTCTGTTTTTTGGTTTGCCTCTCTTTTTTGCTTCCCCCATGATCATCTGTTTTGTTTCTTAAATTCCACACGAGTGAAACCGCCTGGTATTTGTCTTTCTCTGACTTACTTTTCTTAGCACGATACTTTCTAGTTCCGTCCACATCATTGCAAATCGCAGGATTTCATTCTTTCTGATGGCTGAGTAATATTCCATTGTATGTATATACCACATCTTCTTTATCCATTCATCACTCCATGGACATTTGGGCTCTTTCCCTAATTTGGCTATTGTTAATAATGCTGTTGTAAACATCAGGGTGCATTATCCCTTCAAATCAGTACTTTGTATCCTTTGGGTAAATACCTAGTAGTGGAATTGTTGCTGGGTTGTAGGGTAGTTCTATTTTTAACTTTTTGAGGAACTGTTCTCTAGAGTAGTTAGCCAATAATTTTGTCACTTGGGGGACATTGTCTTGTTCCTGTGCCTTGATATAAAAACTCAGGTACTATGTAATATTACTTCTTTAGTCCATCTGTTCTTTTGGTGATGTTCTTGCTTTCCCTTCTAGAGCTAAAGTTGCAGACAAGATCCAGCTGATCAATAATATGCTGGACAAAGTCAATGAAATGATTATTGGTGGTGGAATGGCTTTTACCTTCCTTAAGGTGCTCAGCAACATGGAGGTAGGAAACCAATGCCAAGTGGATGTGAAATGGCTTTCCATGAGAAATAGCAGGTTATGTAAATTTAAAAAGAAAAGCAGCTTCTGACATGAGCCCTAAAAAACTCCAATTTTTATTTATTTTGAAAAGTTGTTTTTCTTTTTTCTTGGAATTAATTCTTTATGCTGTATTATATCTTATTCCTGTGCTTTGTGAGGTAATTATGTTCTTAGTGTAGAGGCTGATCTTCATTTTGGCTCCTGTGTGTAGATTGGCACTTCTTTGTTTGATGAAGAGGGAGCCAAGATCGTCAAAGATCTGATGTCCAAAGCTGAGAAGAATGGTGTGAAAATTACCTTGCCTGTTGATTTTGTCACTGCTGAGAAGTTTGATGAGCATGCCAAGACTGGGCAAGCCACTGTGGCCTCTGGCATACCTGGTGGCTGGATGGTGAGTCACTTGAGTGGTTGGTAATATGAGTGAACAAAAATATTTTGATTTCACTCATTCATTCATACAGTCACTCACTCCTTCAACCAACCAGCAAACATTTTAAAAGAAGCTCTACATGAAATCTGTCACAGAGGGCTCCAAATGAAGCAGAGAGAATCCATGGGGGGAAAGCAATAGTATGATTGCTTCTGTCTTTATCAGTAATGTGGGGGCAAAACCATCTTTTATTCTACATTTATTTAAAGTTTATTATCAAGTACTTGACTATGTGCTGGGGATGGTGCTATGTACTGTCATGATTTGGGCTGTTCTGGATTATGTTGGTACCCAGAAACCTGTATAAGAAATCTTATATGAAAACATTGACATAGAAATATACAGATTATAAAGAGGGATAAAGATGTATGTACATTAAAGACTAAATAGTGGATTGTAGTGTTCTCCACATATTATCATTTTTTTAGAGAGAGAGTGTGTGAGCAGAGAGGGGCAGAGGGAGAGAAGAAGAGAATTTCAAGCGGGCTCCACACTCAGTCCATAGCTGGACTTGGAGCCTATTCTACAACCTTGGGACTATGACTGCTAAGCCAAAATCAAGGGTCAGATGTTCAACCAACTGAGCCACCCAGGCGTCCCTCCACATACTATCATTTTAATAGTTGTATAAAATCATATCATGTTGACAAACTAGTTTGTTTACTCATTTTCTTTTTGTTAAGCACATAGGTATTATTTATTTCAGTGTTTCTCAAAGTGTGGTTCCTAGAATAGCAACATCAGCAACATATTTGAACTTGTTAAAAAAAATGCAAGTTTCAGGGCCCTCCCCCCAATTTACTGAATCAGAAACTCTGGGAATTGGGCCCAGCAATTTTTGCTAGAACAAAATTCTAGCATGGTGATTCTGATGCATGCCAAAGTTTGAGAACCATTGAATCTAGATCATTGTTTCTCAGTTTTGGTACTGTTGGCATCTCAGGTAGTTTTTGTCGTGGGGAGCTGTCTTGCACCTTGCAGGATGTTGAGCAGCATCTCTGACTTCTACCTGCTAGGTGCCAGTAGAACCTCCCCCTTGTTCCCAAACTGTGACAACCAAATGTCTTCGGACATTGCTACGTGACCCCTGGGGATGGGCAGAATTGACCCTGGTTTAAAACTACTGATTAGTTCTTCACAGTCATAAATAGTGTGTTTAAGAATTTCTTTTAAATCAAATAACCTGAGGTTTTCCAGGTTTATAATTTTAAAGACTGAAGGGTATCTTGTGGTTTTACAAGAAACTCTAGTGTTCAGCCTTGAGTTCAGGTCTTGGTGGAGGTGGTATTTGCTCCTCTAAGTAGCTTTTCTTGGTAGCTCATCTTGTTTATCTCTGCTCCCTAGGGTTTGGATTGTGGTCCTGAGAGCAGCAAGAAGTACGCTGAGGCAGTCGCTCGGGCTAAGCAGATTGTGTGGAATGGACCTGTGGGTGTATTTGAATGGGAAGCTTTTGCTCAAGGAACCAAAGCCCTCATGGATGAGGTGGTGAAAGCCACTTCCAGGGGCTGTATCACCATCATAGGTAAAGGATCCTCTACAAAGTTAATGCCAGTGTGATCTGGCTGAATTCTGATCAGAAGGAAGTAGAAGGGAAATTATTGACTTTTAGTGGGTTTCTTGGTGCTGGTTGAATCTTGAGAGCTGAATGGGTATGTATAATTCATGGAGGAACGTATTAATGAGATGCAGTTGGCGGTTCATCAGCTACCTTTTGGGCTTAAGAGCATACTGTCTTACAGTTTGGTGCCACTCCTTTTTAGTTTTTTTCTTTTCACTTCGTTTAACTTGGCTTTCATTCAACAGGTGGTGGAGACACTGCCACTTGCTGTGCCAAATGGAACACAGAGGATAAAGTCAGCCATGTGAGCACTGGGGGTGGTGCCAGTTTAGAGCTCCTGGAAGGTGAGACTCTTCTGTTTCTTGGCTCGTTTGGGGGAAGGTTGGGGGTTATACAGTGAGAGGTGGGTAGAATGGAGTGGAGCTAGTAGGTAGTGCTATTGTTAGCATTCATTATTAGTTGGGCAGTGCAAATGAAGGAACTTGAAATAAGGCTCCTGGCATCCATTTTAGGTGGGGAGGGGCAGAGAGGAAGACTCTAGTAGACCTGGGATCCAAAATGTAAAAGTTAACCAATGCTTGGTCATGGATCTATCCTAAGGAAGAGCAGACATGTTATTGGGACATGTTGGGAAGGTAGGAGGCATATCTGGCTTAGTGGTTCCTATAGTAATGCTGTCTGTGTGTGTGCTCTCTCAAAAACAGGTAAAATCCTTCCTGGGGTGGATGCTCTCAGCAGTGTTTAGTACTTTCCTGCCTTTTGGTTCCTGGGCTCAGCCCCTAAGTCAACTTAGCACTTGTTGCATCTCTACTTGGCATTAGCTAAAATCTTCCCCTATGTCAAGATTCAGCTAACGGACAAAAGATATAGTACCAGGAATCCTTAAACAGTTGCACAGCATCTCAGCTCTCCTTTACTGCACCCTGGATTTGCCTACGTTCTGCAAGATCCCATTTGAATTTCTTAGTATAAGCCATTGTGCATTCTAGATTGCATATATTCATATTTTGTCTGTTAAAAGAAAATGAGCTGTGTTAGCTTTTCTTTTTGAAGTAGCTTATTCTGATTAGCTTTGTCATTGTTCACTGCTCAGCATGGAAATAAGATGACATTCTAATTGTAGGTAGGTAGGGAGACAAAGTTGGTGATCTACTCAATAAATAATAAATGTATCCATTGAAACTGGGATTATTTTTTCCTGTCATACTTTGTTAGGTTGAGAACTGAATCTTGAGGAAGAGATCAAATCAGCTACATTGTGAATGCAAGAAATGGGGCAGCAGTGGTGGGGGTGGTAGGGGAGATTAGATAAATGTATACTTTTATTTAAAGTCTTAAAATTTTTTTAATGTTTATTTTTGAGAGAGAGAGAGAGAGAGAGAGAGAGAATATGAGTGAAGGAGGCGCAGAGAAAGAGGGAGACGCAGAATCCAAAACAGGCTCCAGGCTCTGAGCTGTCAGCACAGAGCCTGATGTGGGGCTCGAACCTGTGAACTGTGAGATCATGATCTAAGCGGAAGTCGGATGCCTAATGGATGGAGCCACCCAGGCACCCCAGATGTGTATTGTTTTCTAAATGTTTATTTATTTCTGGGAGAGAGAGAGACAGAGAGAGTGAGTGAGTGAGTGTTGGGGAGGGAAGAGTGAGAGGGGGACAGAGGAACTGAAGCAGGCTCTGTGCTGACAGCAGAGAGACTGATACGGATCTCAAACTCATGAACTGTGAGATCATGACCTGAGCCGGAGTCAGATGCTTAATTGAGTGAGCTACCCAGGTGCTCAATAATTGTGTACTTATTTTATTGAATCCCTACTTTATTGCAGATAATGTGATAGGTGGTTTATTTTATTTTTTATTTATTTTTTGTGTTTTAAGGAGAATGAATGAGCAGGGGAGGGGCAAAGGTAGAGGGATAAAGAGAATTTTAAGCAGTCCTCGTGCCCAGCACAGAACCTGACATGGGGTTTGAGCTCAGTGAAATCATGGCCTGAAATCAGGAGTCAGACACTTAACTGAGCCACCCAGATGCTCTAGTGCTGTATTTTAAATTTTATTTTTATTTGTTACACATGACCATAATTTTAAAACGTCAAGGCTTATGACAACAAAATAGGCTTCAGCCCATTCCTCCCATTTGTGATTCCCATGCCCTGAGACGGCTGCTTTCAACTTTCAGCTTTTTTTCTGGTGTTTACCTCCATGTTTCTGTAACATACTTGACACTATTAAGCTCTTGATTTTTACAAAAGAATGATTATTAATGTCATGCATGGGAAGATTTAGCTTATAGCCTCTGTTCCACATATACTTCCCCTTCTTCATTCACCCATTATAGTTTTGTTATAATCCTAGATTACATCAGTATTCTACATCTACATTGTGATTATAAATAGTATTCACAGCTGAGCTATAGCATATGCTATGATTATATAATGTACCTTTTTATATTCTTTGGAGTTAATAAGTTTTGAAAATTTACTTTTTTTCTATGTACCTATCGCTGATTCATACCCAGAGTATTCAAACATGTGAGACAATTCTGTTCATTTTTATTAGAGATATCCTTCCTGGAATCCTCTGCTTCCACTCCAGGCTGCCCTGGCTGCCTTCTAGGTTTGCTGTTTAGCTGTTGCTCTGGGATTTCTTTTTCCAGAAAAAAATCCCTTTAGGGTAATCCTGTTGGGGATTCCTTTTACATCCTGTGTTGAGCCTCCCTTTTCCTGGATCCCTTTTCTCCCTTTTTCTTCGTTTATTCTCTTTTTTATGAAACATAGAACTCTATCTTCCTGAGGAGGAGAGGAGTACCTGGGAGGCAGAGTTTTTGAGACCTTGTATGTCTGAAAATGTCTTTATTCAACCCCTAATACTTGCCTGTTTGACTATATGTAGAATGTCAGCCTACATATCATTTCCCCAGATTTTAAGGCTTTGCTTCATTGTCCTTGCTTAAAACCTAATGACATTCTGCACTTGATCTTAGTGAAAAGGCAGAGAAGTGATTCTAATGACATTCTGATTCATGTATTATCCTTGTAACTTTCTCTCCCTTTTACTTTCCCGTCATTTTAATGGAGCTTCGGGAATGAGCAGAGGTAAACATGAGATTTCAAAAGACTGTTTCGTCAGTATTTCTCTGCATGGCATTTTACATATGAGGTGTGTATTTCACTTTTCTTAAGAAGATCTTGGAAATTATCACAGAGCTAGTATATAATAGCAGGGTTTCAAGTCTAGGTTTGTCGGACTCCAAAGGCTGCTTTTTCATTGTGCCTTACTCCCTGAGATGATGCTTTTAGTCTAGGATTATTTGATTAACCCTAGAGCGAACAGCAAAAGAAAATTTTGGTGGTTTCTTTAAAGAATTTTGAAGGCTTGAATTTTTTAAAAATTCATTTGCATTTTAATGCTGTCCCCATAGTTGTAGTAAATTTTAAAATGCACCATGTTTCTGCATACCTCTAATAATGGTGCACTATACCCTGGTGTGAGAAGCAGGAATTCTAGGCTAATCTTTTTAGAGGCAGCCCAGAGGTGCTACTCATAGATCCGGCAAATTAATGTCACAGCTGGGCTAGAACTGTAGTATACTGATGACTTTCCCCCCCTACTGATTACCTTTCCTGCAATATTTTATTATTTCATATGTACAGAGGAATTAAAATAATTGTACAAACAGCTGGAAACCTAACACTTAGACTCTACAACTCTGAATTCTTCCATCCACCAATCCCGGATCGTACCTTTTAAGTACTTTCTACTAGACTCTGCTTCCAGGATCATATTCCCCATTTATTTGAGTCGTTAATCCAGAGAAGGGGAAACACCAGTAGCCATTTGAGACCTGTTATATGCTTATTAGGACATAACTGAGGAAATAGAAGATAGCATTTATGTCCTGAAGGAATTCACCACCTCATTGGGAAGGATGGTATGTAACAAACAACTTGTGATCACATAAACTAGAATAGTAGTACAAGAATGTGCTTCCTAATTTAATACAGAATTCTGAATTATTGATAAAATATTGTAAAGTTTTAGCATTCATGTCACAGATTCAGTTTTAATCTCCCGATGATAGATGTATATGCCTGTATAGAGAAATTGTGATCTTTGTGTCATCAACTAAGTCTCTTAAGCTCAGTATTTCCTGCTTCCCTTGTTTTTTTTTTATGTCCAAAACTTCCCTCTAACATATGATAAAAAGTCAAAAGGGCTATACAATGAGAAGACCTCTTCCTACCTCAGTCCCCCAGCCACCAGTTACCCTCTTTAGAAATAGTCACCATCAGGGACACTCAGTCGGTTGAGCATCTGACTTCAGCTCAGGTCAGATCTCACCATTTGTGAGTCTGAGACCCACACTGGGCTCTGCTGACAGCTCAGAGCCTGGAGCCTGCTTCAGATTCTGTGTCTCCTGCTCTCTCAGCCCCTCCCCAACTTCTCTCTCTCTCTCTCTCAAAATTAAATAATAAAACAAAACAAAACAAAACAAAAAGAAATAGCCACTATCAGACTGGTTTCATTCAGTCTAGAGCTCCTAATATATATAAAAAGCTTATATTGATATACATATAAATTAGAATTTATATGGTAGCCTACTAAACACTGCTTTGAACATGTTCTGATTAGTGTCTTTACTAACTCTTGAGTACTTTCACTCTGGACTCCTTGGGACCAGTGTGCATTGTTTTTTATTTCCCCCACATACTGGCTGTATTCCTATATTCCTATTCACATCAAAAACACTTGTTTTCCACTTGTAAAAGGGAGATCTTGGGACAAAAATGTACTCACCACATTTATCATCAGTAACTCTTTTTATTTTAACTTAAAAAATTTGTTTACTATAGATTCAAAGAAACATTTAAGTATATAAGAAAATTTACGTATTTTTTCACATAAAATAACTTCAAAGGGCAGAAAGGTGTAATTTCAAGCTGCTTTCTTCAAAAATACAGATAAGATCATAATGGCTGGTTTGAGCAGTTTTGTTTTTTAGTGTTAAATTTTAGAGTTGAGTGATACGGATTTCAGAGCTGAAATAAACACCGTGTCATTTCCATGATGGATGATTCCCCATAGAGTATATTCATCCACTGGGAGAAGATTGGGGGACTTGATTTGGGAAGCAGAATGATGGTCAGTCAAGGGAGATCAATTTCAGTTAGTGAAAGTACTTGGATAATTTTTGCTCATATCATCCCTGTCCTTTTTGTTTGTTTTATTTTCCCCATGACACATCAGGGATCCTGTACTTGAAGTTATCTATTGCTTTCATGGATTTTTATGTACTTACTATTTACCTTAGCCTCTCTACTTTTTATTTTCTTTTTACCTTGTCTAAGCCCTGAGAAGAAATAATCTTTCATACACACCTTGTGCTGTTTTTCCCAAAATTATTCTTTGGGGTTATTGCAATAAAATTATATTTTTATGTAAAAAAAGTTTTTTTTAATGTTTATTTATCTTAGAGTATGAACAGGGGAGAAGCAGGGAGGGAGACATAGAACCTGAAACAGTCTCCAGGCTCTGGGCTGTCAGCACAGACCCGGATGCTGGGCCTGAACTCACAAACCACAAGATCATGACCTGAGCTGAAGTCAGACCCTCAACCGACAGAGCCAGCCAGATGCCCCTACCATCAGTAGTAACTCTTAAAAAGTTCCACCTAGAATCTAGAGGACAAGAGCTGCCTTAAGTCATTCTAGAAGCTATGTTGGGTGGACAGAATTACTAGGAAGAGAGCTCTGCATTCAAATGCATCAAAAGCAGTCTGCATTTGAAAGAGCAATGCACCCCCTGGCTGACCTAGCAAGTGAATGAACACTCCAACTGCAGCCTCAATTATATGTACAAATTCCTACCAAAGACAGCATGATAGGTTTTTAACTGACTCAAGCCCATATTCATTTTTATTTTGCTTCACTGTGTCACACACTGATTCCAAATAAAAGCAAGCAATTCTCTGATTTATAATTAAGTCACCCATTAAATCTTAACTTCTTGGACCTCAGAGTTACTGGATCTTGTTCATCTTCCTTGAATCCCTTAAATCAAAAGTGAAAGAAATGGTAAGTTCAACTTTTTATTAACAATCTTGGAACAAATACATTAACAATTCCTTAGAGTTATAACCATTTTACAGTTTTCAAAGAACTTTCACATACACCAATTAAACCCTCACAACATCCCTGTGAGGTAGGGAGGGTTGGTGTTCTCCTATTACAGGAATAATAATCGCTATTATCCTACTTCAGTATATTAGCCTAGAGAACTAGGCTCAGAGGTGAAGTCACATAGTTGGTAAATGATGGGAGCCAGGACTAGACCTAGGCCTTTGGACATGTTACCTCCCTGAGAACATTCAAGTAATGATATCCTGTGCTATATAGTGAACATTTTCCTCCTATGATGATCAGATCTGTTTTGATATCACCTTCTTCCCAATATCTAAAAACACTCAGACTATGATGAGACATGTCTTTCTCTGTTACCGGATTATTTCTCTTCAATGTATCAAACACCATCCTAACATGAAACTTTTCTTGTGTTTGAAATTTTGAGGATCCTTGGCTACAAGTTCTAAATTATGATACAATATGAAAATTTATTTCAGAAAATTCTGCAAAAGCATTCCGATGTTGAATACATCAAACTTAAAAACAAGCCTATTTAATATTTTTGAAAGCTTTGCAATCTTTCCCACTAAGAAGTTTAAATGTGCATAAATGGAAAATAGAGAAAGGTGTTTAGCAACATTACAACATTCATGGGAAATCTACTGGTACACCTAACTGCAAGTCCCTTTACACTGATTTGTTTTTGTTGTTGGCCTTCTAGAGGAAGGAAAAATCATTAGAGAATTTTCAGGTTTTATTCCATCTCATGTGATATCCTCAGCAACAACCTAGAAAAATGAATTATACCGATAGAAGGGTTCAAGCAGTAGTGATCATAGGATACATGATGTGATAAAAGGAAGAAAACACTTGCTCTTCAGTGGTGTTTGCCTGCATCCAGTGTAAATATACTTCTCAAGGCAGATTTTAAAGCTATAGCATCTTCTATGTTAAATTTAGAAATGTGAAATATGATGGAGTTATCAACTTGGAATATAAGATCAAAACTGACCCCAAAACTACCTTGAGTAAAGCTCAAGGAGCATAAAAGGCAAGGGATAAAACTCAACTGTTCTGGTATGGAGAGAAAAACAGCAAAGCAAACCTTTGGGCTAAAGTGAACAACAGAATATCGGGCATGTAAAAGCAGGTTTTAAAAATACGGGGCGCCTGGGTGGCTCAGTCAGTTAAGTGGCTGACTTTGGCTTAGGTCATGATCTCGTGGTTCGTTGAGTTCGAGCCCCATGTCGGGCTCTGGGCTGACAGCTCTGAGCCTGGAGCCTGAATTCTGAAGCCTGCTTCGGATTCTGTGTCTACCTCTCTCTGCCCTCCCCTGCTCATGCTCTGTCTCTCTGTCTCTCAAAAATAAATAAATGTTAAAAATTTTTAAAAATTAAATAAAAAATAAAAATGGGAAAATGACACTGAACTGTAGTATCAGGAATTACACTTTTTAAATTCCAGTTTTGGCCTTCTAAGAGCACTGGGAGAAACTTAAGCCTATAGAGAAGAGGTGGTACAGAAAATGGGATCCAGAAATGTGGTTGAGGTGGGAGGTTAGAGAACCAAGAAACAAATACATTCAAAATGGATTTAGAATCCCTTTAAACCCATCTTTTCCAAAAAATACTTCCTAAACTTAGAGACTTGGTCAAGAAAAGCTGGTAAAAACCAAAGTTGTGACAGTTTTACCTTGAAAAGAAAGTAGTATTTAAATGTTGATTAGATATGATGTTGTTAAAGATTAGTCTACTGATCAGGCTGTAGAAACTAAAACTTAAGTGCTGCTGCTAGTGATACATGGTAGAAAACTGCCTCAAAATCGAAATCTGTCATGATAGAATTTAACATTAATGAAACTATTAAGAAACAAATACTTTTTTACTTGAAGCCTAATGAAAAAACACTGGTGTGCTTATTTAAGAAATCTAACAGTTTAAGCTAATGTGAAAAATACTGCAGCTACATTTAAGTTTTCTAAGATAAAACTTGAGAAGATAAAGAATATTCTAGTTCAGTGGGCTCCAAACCAACTACATGTTTGAAATGCATCTTGATTGTATTCCTTACATAGTATCATTGTCATCATCTTCTTCATGTTTTCTCTTCAATGGGTTTGATTCATTGGCCGTGTTCTGTGATGAAACCATGTTGGTGGTAATAAGAATATTTTTGGGCCCAATTATTGAAGGATTAATCAGAACATTTTGAACTGCAGTCGTTGCAGGAACTATAAACAGGAAAAAACACCTTCAAACTGAATTACGCCAAATCAGAAACATGGTAAAAACTATTCAACAAAGCTAAATTATAATTCTAACAATAATTTTAATAGTATGAACTACAACTACATCCTAGAAGAAACTAGGTTATTTATACTGCATTAGGAGTTGAATAAATTTTTAATAAAGTATTTAAACTAGTATTCAGTACAACATTAAAGTTCTGTGTTTTTTCTTTAACTTAACTACCTAAGATTTTAGTTAATACTTAGCCATGGGAAGCAGTACACTGGATTCACCACGGAACATACTAAAGGCACATGTTCAAGGTCAGGAATCACCTTCCCCTTATAAGCCAGTGTTTTATATAAGTAGTTTACTATGTACATTTAGGTTTCAGACGATATTCAATTGAGATACATGCAGTAATTATGACAGAATTCTACTTATATATTATTCCAACTTAATACGTATCCTTCCATAACATCAGTAAAAGTACAATTTTTATTTGATGTACACTAAGTTATTTTTTGTGAGCTTTAACCCTAAGTGCTTCTCCCTGAAGGTGGGTGGATCCTAACTTATTTTAGTTGTGTTCTTTGAGAATCTGATGATCATGCTGAATACTCTCTGTTTCCAAAACATTACATATTTGTAAAATTTCATACAATTTTAGTGGGCTCATAGACCCTTCTGAGGAATACTAATTTGCAGCATTGCTGCCACTTTCCTGGCATATTAAAACAACTTAACTCTTCCTATAGGAATACAAACTATTCTCTAATCACAAATTATTCACAAATTTTAGGATTCAGAAAAATATTTTAAAAGATCCACTTTCAATGCCACCCTCCCCATCATGTTACCTGGTTTGACAGGTGTGGACTGAGAAGGTGGAATCTGCACTGTAAATCTTTGGCTTGTCACTGACACTGGAGGTGCAACTTTACTTGGGACAGATGCTGTTTGTGGGGTTGCTGTAGTTGTAATGAACAGACCATGTTAGTTAGCTGGCTTCATTACACAGGTTCATATTCTGCACTTCTTAGCGTGTCAGAAACTACCTTTAAAGCACAGGGAACTAATGAATGGTGAGAAAAAAAAACCATCAGAAATAAGCAAGGTATAAACTTGATGGTTTAGATGCTAAGACTACACAACAGTATAGTAGTAAAGAATGTAGGCTATGGAGTCTACCTACTTGAATTTGAATCCAGGCTTTATCACCTACTAGATGAGTGTCTTTAGGCAAGTTATTTAATCTTTTAGTACTTTAGTTCTCTCACCTGTCAAATGGGGGTAACAGTACACTTAACAAAGATTCTTGTGGAAATTAAAATAATCTATGTATAGCTCTTCAAAGAGCACCTGGCACTGAATTTTAGCTAGATGAGTTGTGACACTGAGTGTCCAAATAAACTAGCAGAATAAAGACCCGAGTTTTCTATTTATTTAGGTGGCACTTTTCATCTGTCACTTACTGAGAATTAGATGATGTCTACTACGCCCGTAAAGCTAGATCAACATGCATCTAACAAAAGCCTATCAAATATACCTCCTAGGGTTCCCAGGTGGGCACAAAAGTCATATTCCTCTTCTATGTCTAGGTACTTTTTTAAGCAGAAAGGGATCTTGGAGATAACCTAGTCTAAATTCCCTGCATCTTAATTCTACCAGTTATTCCAAGGTACAACTCAAATACCACCCAAATTTATAAAATTTCCTTAATTTGCTTAGAAGTCAATGCCTGCCTCTGAAATTGCCTTGTCACAGGAGCCTTTATTAGTATCTTCTCTTGTTCACTAAATTACAAGCTTGGCTAACACTTTTTTTTTTTATCCTTATTAACATGCAGCCTTTATGCCTTACTCCTAATAGGCACTCAACAAATTTTTCTTAATGAATGAATTTTGCAAGACTCAAAGACACATGCTGACAGCACAGCTCTCTTACAAAACACATTTATAGAAACATGTCTTCCTAGTTTTTCCTCTGGGGATGCAGACTTACCATATATCCCTTTCCCGAGGAGCCAGCAGTCTAGCCAGGGAAGAGTTGCTGGGAAAAACTACAACTATCATCATCTCCAGGAAAAAAGGAGAAGAAAGCCTAAATGGGGGAAGAAAGTTCAAAGGTACCCAGGAATCTGGCTCAAATGCTTTCTCTCGATCAGTTCAAAGATTTGGTGAAGCTTAATGAAACTGTTTTGTCAAGAAAATTCAAGATAGGTAGATGTTTTCTTGGCCATTGCCATAACGATTTAACATTTAAGTAAGGTATTTAGGTTTTAAAATTGAACAGAGGAGATGCTGAATAGGTCTTGAATACTTTACAGAATTAATTTTTTAAACAAATTTTTAAAATATTTTATTTATTTTTGATACAGAGACAGAGCAGGAGAGGGGGAGGGGCAGAGAGAGGAGACACAGAACCGGAAGCAGGCTCCGGGCTCTGAGCTAGCTGTCAGCACAGAGCCTAATGCGGGGCTCGAACCCATGAACGTGAGATCTGACCTGAGCTGAAGTCAGAGGCTTAACCGACTGAGCCACCCCGGCACCCCCAGAATTAAATTTTTTTAAAGTTCAAAACTTTAAAAAACTTTTAGCAGCTCCCTCATTCTAGTTTTTAAAAATCTCTAAAGCATGTATTATAAATGTCTAAAATTCACAACTGATATGTAAAATCAGTTAGCTTGCCAACATGTGCAATGGATTACCACAGCCTAGAGGTTTTTTAAAAATTGGTATTGACTAAATATGAATCCACAGGTAAACAGTATATGACCCAAATGTTAAATTATATATGCGAATTTCTGCCCACAAATGTCACATGCAGGCAACTGGACGTGTACAACTAATACTTTACCCGGTTGGTTTTAAAATATTTAAATGAGACTATGAAGAGATTGTCTACACACTGCAAAAATCAAATGCTGCTTATATTAGAGCTGTATGACATCTATAGGACCCAAGTTATAAACCATACGAGCCAAGAAATCAGTACTTGTCAAAGAGGATTATTTCTGAAAATACCTTGATTATCAAAGAAATCCAGCGGGAATGTAGGACCAAAAGAATATCAGGAACACTAAATCCATTTATGTTTCCCTTATTACCTAAGCAAGAACATTAAAAAGAAATCTAATGGGTTTCTAAATACCATTCTTCACTAAAAGGAAGTAGGGCTCTTTGGAGAAATGGCTGGTTGTAGAACTAGGGTAAGGCAAAATCTAAGATGAGCTTAGGTCATCTTGTGCCAGGAAGCAAGAAATGCTCAAAGAATGATGGACACCTGTCACAAAGGACACAGTAGACACAGAAGGGACAACACAGGACAATCAGTACTGCTTCTGAAAAGATTAGTATGAAAAACAATGAGTTTTTCTTTGATATGCTTTTTGTACATTTTAAACTTCTTTGAGTTGCATTCTCTTGCCAGTTTACTCTGAAATTTCTTTAATTTCTGAAAATAAGTAGCCTACTGCCATGAGTATGTCTGGCAACTTGATTTGTATAGAAGGCAGAAAGAACACAGCTTACACCGTTTTGGGATCCCAGTTTATTCCAACAACACTGGGTAATGTCTAATTCAATACTCATTTGGGATTAGATATTCCTTGTGGCTTTCTCATTTTGAAATCTGATAGGATATATGTTAATAGTTTTACTAGAGGATAAGTAAATGTGTCAATGGCAACACATATTTGGGAATTTCTGACTCAGCTTTTGACTTGATTACAGTTCAAAATTAAGTGCCAAGGAACTTCTTTACCAGCCAGAAAAACCATTTCCCTCTCTCACTTACCTATAGTAGGGGTGGGAGGTCTGCTACTAACAGCACCAACACTTAACCGTGGAACTAGTCTTCCTTGGTTAGGTCCCTAGGGGATTTCAAAAACAAATTAATTTTAATGTTGTTTAGATCTGACCCCTAAACTTACCAGAAATGAAATCAGGATTGCTGATGTGAATTATTAATGAGTAAACCCATGGCAAGAATCTTGTTTTTGTTCCAACAGTGTTCTAAATCCAACATGAAACTAGTTTTCACAAACATATATATAATATAAACATATTATATATGTATATTGACAGATATAAAACATACATAGAACATTATATATAGTATTTAGGTTTAAGATAGTGTCTTACTTGGGGATAAGAGTTAACATCCTTATGACTTTTAATCTTAGCTAGTCAGTATCTCAACCTAAAAAGAAAGAAACTCTTATAGAAGAATTTCAGACAACAAAGGCAGCTAGCTGAATGTGGGGAGAACTTTCTCAGTGGTGAGAGACTTAGGTCATATTTCAGAAAGTAAGTCCAATTCCTGATGGTATATCATTTACTCTGTTATCAGGTGTCACAAAAAACTGGTAAACAGTGGAAATATTTGGAGGCATGAGACCTGGGAATCAGTCCCAGCTTTACTACTAACTCCATAGATAAACTGAGGCTCAGTTTCCTGATGTGAAAATTAAGTGTTGGGTTAGATGAACATTAAAGTTTCTTTTAGCTCTAAAAGTTTTGTATTTTAATGTAGTAGCTGATTGCAGACATGGTACTTTCAAGGCTATAAATTTTAAAAATCCTAGTAAATTATCTTGGTCTTTATTCTACTAATCTATCTACAGGACCGTGCTTTTTACAAATTCCCCTAACACATCTCATCTTTTTAAAAAACTAAGTTAACTAAAAATTCTTACCTTTTTAATTAAGGACTTCAGCCTGTAGTTTGGAGCTGTTAAGCAGTATCTGTCAGGTGGCAGTCTGGGTCCTGCATATGGCTTAATCAGTGGTAAAGGCGTTTGATTTTTCTGCCTTGCAATATCCAGTAAAAACTAAAAAAAAATTCTTATTAGAACCACAATTTAACAAATTTTTAAGTATAATGAACTTCACATAAGTTTGCTCACATCTCTCGGAGGAGGAGAAGTAAAAGATTGATCAGCTCGACACTGAATTGCCAGTCTCACATCATCTGCATCAACATTAGGTTTCTTAGCATGGCTTGAATAAATTTTTGCATCATCCAGAATTGTAGTCACATATCCTTTAAGAACAAAACATTATTTTCTTAAACCTATGAAAACAGCTTAACGTCTGGTTCTATGAATATGGTAGTTTCTACTAGTAGAAAGTTTATGAATTTTAGTTCATAATATCTAATTGATCTATATAATTAAAAAAATATTGTTTATTTATTTTGAGAGAGCGCGCGTGAGCAGGGGAGGGCATCGAGAGGGAGAGAGAATCCTAAGCAGGCTCTGTGCTGTCACAGCAGAGCCCAACACGTGGCTCCATCTCAAACTAGGAGGGAGATCATGACCTGAACTGAGGTCAAGAGTCAGAAGCTTGGGGCGCCTGGGTGGCTCAGTCGGTTAAGCCTCCGACTTCGGCTCAGGTCAGATCTCACGTTCGTGGGTTCGAGCCCCGCGTCAGGCTCTGTGCTGACAGCTGGCTCAGAGCCTGGAGCCTGCTTCCGGTTCTGTGTCTCCTTCTCTCTCTGCCCCTCCCCCTCTCATGCTCTGTCTCTCTCTGTATCAAAAATAAATAAAAAACATTAAAAAAAAAGTCAGAAGCTTAATGAGTGAATCACCCAGGCTCCCCTCTATACGATCGATTTTAAACAGATATCACAGTTTAAATAAATACCTCTGTCCCCTAGCCCAAGCTCCTATATACTGCTTTAGGTCAAATTCTTTGAGATTTATTAACTATTAGAGCAATTTAGCTGAAAATGTTCTTACAATAAAACAATCTTTTCAGATTCATAAGTTAGGCAAATTTTTGGCGTTTTGTTAACTTACGGAAAGCGAATTCCAACATTTGATTTATAACCCTTGGTTCATACTCCGTAATTCCCATATCCTTCAGGATTTGTGCCATCACCTGTGGATTCGAATAAAAACTCCAGCTGTATAATCTAGGTACTAGAAACCAAGACTGGACTGAAGGCAGTGGTTATATTTATGATACTAGATTCCCCTTTCTCTGGGTTCCAAACTTGTATTCCTATGCTTTTCCTCTACAGTGTGTGTCAGAATCACACTCAAACCCGTCGCTACCGCTGCTGAAAACATTTTTATTTTGGGGGTGGGGTGGGGGCGGCGGCAAAGAGAGAAGAAAAAGGCCCCCGTTGCCTTTCCCGCCCGGAAAGGCAGGGGTGGCTACAGCTGGTTGTCATTTTCCTATGCGGCGATGGGGGAAGCTAGCATCAGAACCCCGGACGCGAGTCTCAGCCGGCCAACCGGGCGGGACCACAAAGCGCCTGGGGCCCAAGGCCCAGGAGACAAAGCCGGGTGGCTGGACTGCGCACTCCTGCGGGCCGGAATCCTCCCTCTAGCGGGGCCGCGGGGGTTGCGGGAGAAGCGCCCCAGAGTCCAGGGCACCCCTTATCCCACTCCTGGCTGCCCTGGCTGGGATGAAGCTATCACGCGAACCCAGCCTGAGGACCTCCGCCAGGTCCTGCCTCCCAAGACGCTGGCCGCGCAGAGCTTCACGCCCCGCCTCTCATCCTTCGCACTTACCAAGGCATCTCTCGGAGCGTTCTTGGGAGGCGCCATCTTGCTCGACTCCATGTTATCCTGCCACTCGTCATCCGGGGAGAGAGGGCTGCTCGCAGGCTCCTCGCTCAGGCTCCACCCCTGCGGGGTGCGGAAGGCGGGGTTACAACGCCAGGCCCGCGGGCGGCTGCTTTTACCCGGCTACTCAACCAGGTGGAGGCTGCAGGCAGCAGGGTTAGCAGAGTCGGCGGGCCCCGGGGGATTTGCAGAGCCCAGTAAGCCTTCCCCGGAGACCCCTTGGCCAACGTTTGGAAGAGCCGAGGAGCTCGTCTTTCTAGAGCTGTTCTTCGGTAAAATGTACCAAACGGGTAACCCTTGGCTTTGCTAGGACCCCCTAGGACCCCCTCTTCACACTTTCCCTGCTGCCACTCTGGCCCTTGCATCACCCTGTAATGCCTGCACAAGTCCTGCCTCCATGTGCCCTTGTGATAGTGTTGCCTGTGTAAGGTACACCCAGTTAGATTTTTCAGATACGTTTTCAGCCAAAGTATATCCCAAACACTACACAGGCTATACTTATAAATAAAATTATTTGTGGTTGATCTAACATTTAAGTTTAGCTCGGCTTCTGTATTTTCATTTGTTAAATCTGGCAACAGCAGGCCTTTGGTCAACTCTCGTCACACTCAACGTCCTGTCTTCATCACCCATTTAATACTGATGAAAAGCTAAAAAGCCTTTGTGGGCCTGCAAGATTCCCCAGCCTTGTTCCTTGTCATTCAGTAATTTTCTCCTCTCCCCAGTCTTCACAGAATAACCTGAGTGACTTTCAAAAAGACATGCATCAGTTAACCATCTCTGGCTTAAAGTGTCCCTAAGAGAGCTCATTTTTTAAAATGTGTATTTATTTTTGAGAGAGCAAGACAGAGAATGAACGAGGGAGGAGCAGAGAGAGAGGGAGACACAGAATTGAAGGAGGCTCCACTCTCTGAACTGTCAGCACAAAGCCTGACGTGGGGCTCGAACTCACGAACTGTGAGATCATGACCTGAGCTGAAGTCGGACACTTACCTGACCGAGCCACCCAGGCACTCCTAAGAGAATTCATTCTTCCACAATCCACCAACGTCCTAATGTTGTCTATCCCACTCTGAACTACTGAGGCCAATAACAGTAGTCAGCCATGTTATGTACCCTCCCCGCAATCCACAGTCAATCTGTAACAAGTCGTATCAGGGCCACCTCCCAAAGTCGGACCATGTCTGTGTCTCCACATCCTCATCCAGTGCTAAGCACGCTAACAGTCCAAACCAACAACTGCACTCAACAGGACTATAGACAAAGGTCCCGGAAATAGGGCTATCCCACGTTCTTCACACAATCAAATGCATCTCTCAGTCATCAACCACGTAATTGTATTCCTTCCTTTAAAACCCTCTAAAGGCTTCCTTCACAAAACAAATTCATACTGATTTCTGGGGCTTAGCAGGCCCTTCAGTTTTGGACACCAGCTCAACTCTTTGGGCTCATCTGAATCAGTCATCGACCAGTCAGCCATCTTGAATATGGGGCAGATCCTGTAAGAATCACTTGTTCTTAACACGCTGTTTCCAGGGGGAACACTGATCCCCGTGGTCCCACAAGCACCTTTCTCGGCTGACCGTGAACAACCACTGCGTAAGACTAATAGTGACTTTCTCGCTTTGGAATAGGTAGTACATGCACAAGGTACAAAAATTTTAAAGTATATTTAAAAAAGAAAAGAAAAAAAATGCTCTCTGGCCACTAATTTATCTTTCACAGGAGGCACCACTGTTTACCAGTTTCTTGTCTATGTAATTTACAAACACCAACTTTCTAATATTTTGTTCCCCCTTCTGGATGGTACTATACAGTTGGGGTGATGAACCTTTAGAGTGCCAATGCAGGACCGTCTACTAGATGAGAAGACCTATAATATGTAATGAATAACTGTGCACATGTTATAAAATAACATATAAAAATAATGTTAATATAAAAATATAAAAATAGATGTTTATTTAAAATTATGTTTTTCTATATTTTCTGTTACATACATGCTATGATTTAAACAAGACAATAGAAAATTGAGGAGGGCACTCGTTGGGATGAGTCCTGGGTGTTGTATGGAAACCAATTTGACAATAAATTATATTAAAAAATGAACAAGACAATAGGACTAGTTAAGAGTGACAACTAGTATTAATAGTAGGACTAATTAAATACTTTATGTGAGAAAATATGACTATATTTTTCATATTTCTGTCCCATTACAGTAATTTATTTTAATTCTTAGATATTAAAATTTTATAATTTGTGGTATGTATTCTTAGTTTACATAAATGTAAGACTTTTAGAAAGGAGAATGTGAATATATTGTGACACGTTAAACACATCTTCTATTGCTTATATTTAGTAAAAATAACAATAAAATGTTTCTCTTGGCTTCATGTTACAGTAGGATAATTTTACTCTTTCTATTTCTTTTCCAGTAATACTTCTCTGAACTACCTGCAGCCATTAACATCCTTCTTTTCTTTTATGTAGTGGTAAAACTGAGTACAGTCTAACATAATATTCGCCTTGATATGAATTTTTGGTCTTATCAACTCCACATTAGACTGATTCTTGGTGTCAGTTCAGTTCGGTGACATCAACCTAAATGTCCTTTTAAAAATAAAGTGTTTGTGTATATAATATTCCTAAGTGTTACTTGGAATAGCAAGCAGGTTTTTAGATTTGTAGGAATTAGTTCTGAGCTCTCCAGAAATGTCTATTCACTTAATACTGGAGGTTTTGTCTTGGTATAACAGTTGTTTGTCAGTTAAGTAGGCACTTTGCATCTATACATTTATCCTTTTTTTTTTACTTCAAGTTTTTATTTGTTAATTTTTCTTTTTGCTTTACTTTAAATTCAAGTTAGTTAACATACAGTGTAGTCTTGCCTTTAGGAGTAAAACACAGTGATTCATCTCTTACATGTGACAACCAGTGCTCATCCCAAAAAGTGCCCTCCTTAGTGCCCATCATCCATTTAGCCCATTCCCCCACCCACCTCCCCTGCAGCAACCCTCAGATATTTCTCTGTATTTAGGAGTCTTTTATGGTTTGCCTCCCTCTCTGTTTTTATCTTATTTTTCCTTCCCTTTTCCTATGTTCATCTGTTGTGTTTCTCAAGTTCCACATATGAATGAAATCATATTTGTCTTTCTCTGACTGACTTCTTTCGTTTAGCATAATACACTCTAGTTCCATCCACATTTGTTGCAAATGTCAAGATTTTATTCTTTTTGATTGCCAAGTAATAGTTCGTGTGTGTGTGTGTGTGTGTGTGTGTGTGTGTGTACATGTACCATATCATCTTTATCCATTCATCAGTCAATGCATATTTGGACTTTTTCCATAATTTGTCTATTATCAAGTGTGCTGTTATAAACGTTGGGATGCATGTGCTCCTTTTAATCAGCACTCCTGTATCCTTTGGAAAATTCTTAGTAGTGCTATTACTGGGTTGTAGGGTAGTTCTATTTTGAATTTTTTGAAGAACTTCTGTACTGTTTTCCAGAGTGGCTGCACCAGTTTGCATTCCCATGAACAGTGCAAAAAGAGATCCTCTTTCTCCACATGGTTGCCAAAATCTGTTTTCCTGAGTTGTCCATTTTAGCCATTCTGATAGGTGTGAGGTGGTATCTCATTGTAGTTTTGATTTATATTTCCCTGATGATAAGCGATGTTGAGCATCTTTTCATGTGTATATTAGCCATCTGGATGTCTTATTTGGAAAAGTGTCTATTCATGTCTTCTGCCCATTTCTTCACTGGATTATTTGTTTTTCGGGTGTTGAGTTTGGTTAAGTTCTTTGTAGATTTTGGATACTAACCCTTTATCTGATATGTCATTTGCAAGTATCTTCTCCCATTCTGTCAGTTGCCTTTCAGTTTTGTTGAATGTTTCCTTTGCAGTGGAGAAGCTTTTTATCTTGATGAATTGCAATGGTTAATTTTTGCTCTTATTTCTCTTGCCTCTAGAGACATGTCAAGTAAGAAGTTGCTGTGGCCTAGGTCAAAGTTGCTGCCTCTTTTCTCCTATAAGATTTTAATGGTTTCTTGCCTCACATGTAGGTCTTTCATCCACTTTGAATTTATTTTTGTGTATGGTGAAAGAAAGGGGTCCAGTTTCATTCTTCTACGTGTCACTGTCCAGTTCTCCCAGCACCATTTGCTGAAGAGACTGTCCTTTTTTCATTGGATACTCTTTCCTGCTTTATCAAAGATCAGTTGGCCATATATTTGTGGGTCCATTTCTGGGTTCTCTATTTTATTCCATTGATCTAGGTGTCTGTTTTTGTGTCAATACCATACTGTCTTGATGATTACAGCTTTGTAATACACCTTAAAGGCTAGAGTTGTGATGACTCCAGCTTTGGTTAAACATTTTTAAAAAAATGTTCATTTATCATTGAGAGACAGAAGGAGACAGACTATCATCATGGGAGGGGCAGATATGGGGAGACACAGAATCTGAAGCAGGCTCCAGGCTCTGACCTGTCAACACAGGGCCTGACATGGGGCTTGAATTCACAAACCATGAGATCATGACCTGACCCAGAGTTGGACAATCAACCGACTGAGCCACCCAGGCACCCCTGGCTTTGGTTTTCTTTTTCAGGATTGCTTTAGCTATTCGGGGTCTTTTCTGGTTCCATACAAATTTTAGTATTGCTTGTTCTAGCTCTGTGGAGAATGCTGGTGTTATTTTGGTAGGGATTGCATTGAATGTGTAGATTGCTTTGGGGATTGTTGGCATTTAACACTATTTGTTCTTCCAATCATGAGGATGGAATGTTTTTCCTTTTCTTTGTGTCGTATTCAATTTGTTTAATAAGCTTTCTGTGTTTTCAGCACATAGGTATTTTATCTCTTTGATTAGGTTTATTCCTGGGTATCTAATGGTTTTTGGTGCAATTGTAAATGGGATCAATTCTGTGATATCTTTTTCTGCTGCTTCATTATTGGTGTATAGAAATGCAACTGATTTCTGTACATTGATTTTTATATCCTGTGACTTTACTGAATTCATGTATCAGCTCTAACAGTTTTTTTGTGGAGTCTTTGAGGTTTTTCATGTAGAGTGTCATGTCATCTGTGAAGAGTGAAAGTTTGACTTCTTCACTGCTGATTTGTATGCCTTTTATTTCTTTTTGTTGTCCGATTGCTGAGGCTAGGACTTCCAGTAGTATGTTGAACAAGAGTGGTGGGAGTGGTCATCTCAGTTGTGTTCCTGACCTTAGGGGGAAAGCTCTCAGTTTCTCTCCATTGAGGATTATGTTAGCTGTGGGCCTTTCATAGATGGCATTTATGATGTTAAGATATGTTCCTTCTATCACTACTTTCTTTTTTTTTATAATAGTTTATTGTCAAATTGGTATCCATATGACACCCAGTAGTTCTCCCCACAAATGCCCCCCTCCATGATCATTACCTCTTTCTGCCTCCCGCTCCCCCTTCAGCCCTCGGTTCGTTTTCAGTATTCAGTAGTCTCTCATGATTTGTGTCCCTCTCTCTCCCCAACTCTCTTTCCCCCTTCCCCTCCCTATGGTCCTCTGTTAGGTTTTTCCTGTTAGACCTATGAGTGCAAACATATGGTATCTGTCCTTCTCTGCCCGACTTTTTTTGCTACTTTCTTGAGGGTCTTTATTAAGAAAGGATGCTGTATTTTGTCAAATGCTTTTTCTGCATCTCTTGAAACAATCATATGGTTCCTATCCTTTCTTTTATTAATGTGGTATATCACATTGATTGTTTTTCAAATATTGAACCATCTCTGTGGCCTAGGAATAAATTCCATTTGATTATGGTGAATAATTATTTTAATGTACTGTTGGATTTGATTTGCTAGTATCCTTGTTGAGATATTTTGCATCCAGCTTCATCAGAATTATTGGCCTGCAGTTCTCCTTTTTATTGGGGCCTTTGGTTTTAGATGCAAGTTCATGTTGGCTGTGTAGACTGAGTTGGGAAGCTTTCCTTCCATTTCTATTTTTTAGAACAGTTTGAGGAGAATAAGTTTTAACTCTTCTTGAAATGTCTGGTAGAATTCCCATGGGAAGCCATTTGGCCCAGGACTCTTATTTGCTTGGAGATTTTTGTTAACCAATTGAATTCCTTCACTGGTTATGGGTCTGATCAAGTTTGCTATTCCTTCCCATTTGAGTTTTGGTGGTAGTGTGTGAGTATCTAGGAATTTGACAATTTCTTTCAGACTGTTCAGTTTGTTGGCATATAATTTTTCATAGTATTCACTTATGATTGTATTTCTGTAGTGTTGGTTGTGATCTCTCCTCTTTACACACCAGTGACTTATTTATTTTTTGCTGGAAGTCTGTACCTCTTAATCCCCTTCACCTCTTTCACTGATCCCCCACCCCCTCCCTTCTGGAAACCAATTTGTTCTCTACATTTATGAGTCTGTTTCTGTTTTGTTTGTTTTGTTTTTTTAATATTCTGCATGTAAAGTGAAATTATATCATATTTATCTCTCTCTTTCTGACTTATTTCACTTAGTACAATATCCTCCAGGTCCATTCATGCTGTTGCAAATGGCAAGATTTCACTCTTGTTTCTGGCTGAATAATATTCTATTGTGTGTGTGTGTGTGTGTATACATATATATGTATATGCATACATATGTGTGTGTGTGTGTATATATATATATATATATATATATATATATATACTGCATCTTCTTTATCCACTTATCTGTTGGTGGATATTAGATTGCTTCCACTTCATGGCTACTGCAAATAATGCTGCAATAAATATAGGGGCGCATATATCTCTTTTTTAAATATTTTATTTATTTATTTATTTATTTATTTATTTATTTGGAGAGAGAGAGAGTGAGAGCGAGAGAGAGCACGAGTACACAAGAAGGGGAGGGGCAGGGAGAGTGGGAGAGAGAGAATCCCAACCAGGCTCCACACTATCAGCACAGAGCCTGATGCGGGGCTTGATCCCATAACCATGAGATAATGACCTAGGCCATAATAAAGAGTCAGGCGCTCAACCGACTGAGCCACCCAGGTGCCCCTAAGGGCACATATATCTTTTTGAATTAGTGTTTTTGTTTTCTTTGGGTAAACACTCAGAAGTGGAATTGCTGGCTCATATGGCATTTCCATCTTTAATTTTTTTTGAGGAACCTGTTTTCCCCACAAGATATATATTTTTTAATCTGGTTGTTTTTTTGGCATTGAGTTGTATGAACTCATTATATATTTTGTATATTACCCATTTTCAGATATAGCATTGGCAAATATATTTTCCTCTTTAGCAGATTTCCTTTGTTTTGATGGCTTCTTTTGCTGTGCAAAACCTTTTTAGTTTGTTCTAGTCCCAATTGTTTATTTTTGCTTTTGTTTACTTTGTCTGAGGTGACAGATCCAGAAAAATATTGCCAAGATTGATGTCCAAGAGTTTACAGCCTATATTTTCTTTTATGAGTTTCATGATTTGAGGTCTTTAATTCATTTGGTTTATATTTGTATATGGTGTACAAAAGGGGCCTACTTTCATTCTTTTTATGTTGTATTTTATTTTTCTCAGCACCACTTATTGAAGGGACTGTCTTTTCCCCATTGTGCATTCTTGCTTCCTTTGTCATAGAATACTGACCATATAAGTGTGGGTTTGTTTCTGGGTTCTCTATTCAATTCCATTTATCCATGTGCTCATTTTTATGTCAGTATAATACTGTTTTGAGTACTATAGCATTGTCACATAGTTTTAAATCTGGGAGCTTGATATATCCAGCTTTGTTTGTTTGCTTTTTTCTTCTCATGCAATTTCAAGATTTCTTTGGCTATTTGAGATCTTTTTTGACTCCATACAAATATTAAGATTATTTGGTCTAGTTCTGTGAAAAATTCTCTTGCTATTTTGATAGGGGTTGCATTAGACTTGTACATTGCTTTAGGTAGTATGGACATTTTAAACAATATTGGTTCTCCCAATCCATGATAATGGAATGTCTTTGCATTTCTTTGTGTTGTCCTCAATTTCTTTCATCAGTGTTTTATATTTCTCAGAGTACAGGTCTTGCATCTTTTTGGTTAGGTTTATTCCTAAGTATCTCCTTGTTTTTGGTGCAGTTGTAAATGGGATTGATTCCTTAATTTCTCCTTCCACTGCTTCATTACTAGTGTATAGAAATGAAACAGATTTCTGTACATAGATTTTGTATCCTGCGAATTTACTGAGTTTGTGTATCAGTTCTATCAGGTTTTTGGTAGAGTCATCTGGGTTTTCTTTTTCTTTTTTAATGTTTATTTATTTTTGAAAGACAGAGAGAAAGAGAGAGAGAGAGAGAGAGAGAGAGAGAGAGAGAGAGAGAGAGAGAGAGAGAGAGAATATGAATGGAGAAGGGGCAGAGATATAGGGGAACAGAGGATTCAAAGCAGGCTCTGCGCTGACAGCACCAAACCCAATCCAGGGCTTGAACTCACAAACCATGAGATCATGATCTGAGCTGAAGTCAGATGTTCAACCAACTGAGCCACCCAGGTGCCCCAGGGTTTTCTATATAGAGTATCATGTCATCTGCAAATAGTGAAAGTTTACTTCTTTCTTACTGATTTGGATACCTTTTATATTTCTTATTGTTGGCTGATTGTTATGCTGGGACTTCCAGTATTATGTTAAATAAATGTGGTAAAAGTGGACATTGTTGTCTGGCTCCTGATCTTATGAAAAGACTCTGAGTTTTTTCCCAATTGAGGATGATGTGAGCTGTGGTTTTTTTTGTGTATGGCCTTTATTATGTGGAGGCAAGTTCCCTCTAAACCTACTTTGTTGAGGGTTTTTAATCATAAATTTATGTTGTACCTTATCAAATGCTTTTTCTGCATCTATTGAAATGATCATATGGTTCTTATCTTTTTTCTTAGTGATGTGATGTATCATGTTGATTGATTTGCAAATATTGAATCACACTTACAATCTATGAATAAGTCCCACTTGATTGTGGTGAATGATTTTTTTAACAGTATTACTGAATTCAGTTTGCTAGTATTTTGTTAAGAATTTTTGCATATGTTCATCAGGGATATTTGTCTGTATACTTTTTTAAACATAATTTATTGTCAAGTTAGCTAACATACAGTGTATACAGTGTGCTCTTGGTTTCAGGGGTAGATTCCCATGATTTACCAATTATATGCAACACCCAGTGCTTATCCCAAAAAGTGCTATCATCAATGTCCATCACCTATTTTCCCCTCTCTTCTGCCTCTCCCCCCATCAACCCTCAGTTTGTTCTCTGTATTTAAGAGTTTCTTATGGGTTTGCCTCCCACTCTGCTTGAAATTATATTTCCCCTACCTTGTCCCAATAGTCTTCTGTTAAGTTTTTCACGTTCCACATATGAGTAAAGTCATATGTTCTCTGACTTTCTCTGACTGACTTTTCCACTTAGCATAAGACTCTCTAGTTCCATCCATGTTGCTGCAAATGGGAGGATTTTGTATACATAAACCACATCTTCTTTATCCATTCATCAGTTGATGGACCTTTGGGCTTTTTCTATGATTTGGGTATTGTTGAAAGTGTTGCTATGAACACTGGGTGTAAGGTTAGGTTATTTATTTGATTTTGATATTTTTCTTGCTTCCTGAAGTAGGCCTGTTATAAACTTCCCTCATGACCGCTTTTCTACATCCCCCAAAGTTTTTAGACCATTGTGTTTTCATTTTCTTTTTTTTTTTTTAATTTTTTTATGTCTTTATTTTATTTTGAGAGAGAGAGACAGAGAATGAGCGGTAAAAGGGCAGAGAGAGAGGGAGACACAGAATCTGAATCAGGCTCCAGGCTCTGAGCTGTCAGCACAGAGCCCAAAGCGGGGCTCAAATTCTTGGACTGTGAGATCATGACCTGTGTTGGTCACTTAACCAAATGAGCCACCCCGGCGCCCCTGTGTTTTCATTTTCATTTGTTTCTGTGTATTCTTTTACTTCTTTTATTTCCTTGTTGATCCATTCATTGTTTAGTAGCATGTTATCTAACCTCTATGTATTTGTGGTCTGTACAGATTTTTTCTTGTGGTCAACTTCTAGTTTCATAGCATTGTGGTAGGAAAGGTGCATGGTACTACTTTAATCTTCTCTAAGTTGTTGAAGCTTTTTTTTGACTGATATGTGACTTATTCTGGAGATGTTTCATGTGTACTTGAAAAGAATGTGTATTCTGCTCTTTTGGGATGGAATGTTCTAAATTTATTTCTTAAGTCCATCTGGTACAGTGTATCATTGTTCCCTTGTTGATTTTTCTGTTTGGATGATCTTTCCATGGATGTAAGTGGGGTTTTAAAGTCCACTACTGTTATGGTATTGCTATTGTTTAGTTCCTTTATATTCGTTATTAACTATTGTATGTATTGGGGTGCTCCTATGTTGAGTGCATAAATATTTAAAATTGTTAGATCTTCTTGTTGGATTGTACCCTTTGTTATGGTATACTGCCCTTCTTTGACTAATAGTCTTTTTAAGATATTCTATTTTTTTATGTTTTATTTATTATTTTTTTTGAGAGAGAGTGCGCACATGATTGGGGTAAAAGGGCAGAAGGAGACAGAATCTCTAGCAGGCTCCATGTTCAGTGTGGAACTTGATGTAGGGCTTGATCCCATGACCCTAGGATTATGACATGAGCCAAAACCAAGAGTTGGACACTCAATGGGCTGAGCCACCAAGGCAGTCCCAACAGTCTTTGTTTTAAAGTTGATTTCATCTGATATAAGTATGACAGTTCTGGCTTTCTTTTGACATCCATTTGTATGATAGATATTTCTCCATCCCCTCCCTTTCAGTCTGCAGATATCTTTAGTTCTAAAATGATTCCCTTGTAGGCAGCATATAGATGCCTTTTTAAAAATTCATTTTGTCACCCTATGTCTTTTTTTAAAAAACATTTTTTACTTGAAGTATACTTTAGAATACATAGTTCTAAAAGATATATGTAAAACATTCCATTCAAGAAAAGTAGAATGCACATTTTCTTCAAGTACACAAAGAAGATACTCTTGGTTAAATCACATAAAAATATAACAAGTCTTGCAAATTTAAGAAAACTGAAGTCATATAAAGTATATTTTCCAGCCACAATGGTACAAAACTAAAGATCAACAATAAAACAAAGCTGGAAAATATATAAATATTAAATATTTAATATGTAAATATTACACATCACACTGCTGCAAAAGCAGTGGGCCAAATAAGAAATCAAACAGGAAATCAAAATGTCTCAAAAAAAAAAAAAAAAGAAAACCATTATCCCAAAACTTTAGAAATGCAGCAAAAGGAGATGTTACAGTGAAACTTATGCTTTTATAAATGCTTGTATTAAGAAAAAGAGTTCCAATATACAATTTAACATTATGCCAGACAGAACTAGAAAAAGAAAAAAATTAGCTGAAATGTAGTGGAGGAAGGAAATAACAATGAAAAATCAGAAATGAGTAAGACAGAGACCAAAATAAATGACATAATGTTGAAAATAATGACCAGTTTAAAAAAAACCCACAAAATTGGCAGTACTTTAACTATATTAACTACGAAACAAAAGATGACTCAAAAACCAAAATGAGAAATGGAAGAGAAAACAATTTAACAGATAACCACAGATAGACATACTGTTATAATAGATTACTATAAATATGTACTAACAAATCAGATAACTTAGAAACAACGACAACAACAACAACAACAACAACAACAGGTAATTCCTAGAAATGCACAAATTGCCAAGATTAAATCATGAATCTCGAGTCCAAGAAGTAGGGAGTCTTTTTAGACCAATAGCAAGAATGAAAGTTGAATTAGGAATAAAAAAATCTACCAGCATAGAATAACCCAAGTCCACATGGACTCCTTGGTGAACCTCACCAAACATTAAAAAAACATAGTTAATGACAATCTTTATCAAAAGCTCACAAACAGTGGAATAGAGGGAACACATTCAAAATCATTCCATGAAGCCGGTACTACCCTGATACCAAAGCAGGACTAAAACAGTAAAAGAACAAAAAAGGGTAGCTTGTCTGCAATAAACTGTGCTACTCTGACTTTGTTTTGACATCCATTTGCATTATATGAACTTCCTTCATGAAGTTTTCTATAGTTTTCAGCATACAGGTCTTTTACATCTTTGGTTAGGTTTTTTCCTTTTGAAGGAACACATGCACCCTAATGTTTATAGCAGTGCTGTCGATAATAGCCAAAGTATGCAAAGAGCCCAAATGCCCATCAACAGATGAATGGATAAAGAAGATGTATACAATGGAGTATTACTCAGCAATCCGAGGTATCTTTAGGTCTAAAATGAATCTCTTGTAGGCTGCATGTAGATGGTTCTTGTTTTTTTCATTCATTCTGACACCTTGTTCTTTTGAATGGAATGTTTAGTCCATTTACATTCAAAGTAATTATTGATGGATATGTATTTATTTTCATTTTATTATTTGTTTTGTTTTTTTAATAGTTTATTGTCAAATTGGTTTCCATATAACACCCAGTGCTTCTCCCCACAAGTGCCCCCCCACTATGACCATCACCCCTGCCCTCCCTCCCCCTCCCCCTTCAGTCCATGGTTCGTTTTCAGTATTCAGTAGTCTCCCTTGATCTGTGTCTCTCACTCTCCCCCGCTCTCTTTCCCCCTTCCTCTCCCCATGGTTCCCTGCCAGGTCTCTCCTGTTAGACCTATGAATGCAAACATATGGTATCTATCCTTCTCTGCCTGACTTATTTCGCTTAGCATGACACCCTGAAGGTCCATCCACTTTGCTACAAATAGCCATATTTCATTGTTCCTCATTGCCATATAGTACTCCATTGTATATATATACCACATCTTCTTGATCCATTCATCAGGTTATGGACATTTAGCCTCTTTCCATGATTTGGCTATTGTAGAAAGTGCCGCTATGAACATTGGGGTGCATGTGTTCCTATGCATCAGCACTTCTGTATCCCTTGTGTAAATCCCTAGCAGGGCTATTGCTGGGTCATAAGGGAGTTCTATGGATAGTTTTTTGAGGAGCCTCCACACTGTTTTCCAGAACGGCTGCACCAGTTTACATTCCCACCAACAATGTAGGAGGGTGCCCGTCTCTCCACACCCTTGCCAGCATCTAGTCTCTTGATTTGTTCATTTTAGCCACTCTGACTGGTGTGAGGTGGTATCTGAGTGGTTTTGATTCGAATTTCCCTGATGATGAGTGATGCTGAGCATCGTTTCATGTTTTCTGGTTTTTGAAGATTATAGTCTGAACCTTACTTTTTATCTTTCATGGTTTGTTGATTTTCTTTGGTGATATATTTGGATTTCATTCTCTGGACTTAATTGCACATTCATTCATGGTTTTTATATATGGTTATCATTATTAGGTTTGTATATAACCTATTCTGCATATAGCAGTCTCTGTGTTAAGTTGATGGTCATTTAAGTTTGAACTCATTCTTTATTCCTCTCCTCCACATGATTTAGGTATATGTTGTTATATTTTATATCCCTTTATTTGTGAGTTTCTTGACTGATTTTTCAAAAATTTTTTATGCTTTTATTTTATTTTTGAAGGGAGAGACAGAGTGCAAGTGGAGGAGGGGCAGAAAGAGAGACACAGAATCCAAAGTAGGCTCCAGACTCCAAGCCATCAGCAGAGAGCCCGACGTGGGGCTGGAACCCACGGACTGTGAGATCATGACCTGAGCTGAAGTCCAATGCCTAACCAAATGAGCCACCCAGGAGCCCCCTTGACTGATTTTTGAAAGAAATATTCATGGGGCACTTGGGTGACTCAGTTGGTTAAGGGTCCAACCTCAGCTCAGGTCATGTTCTCACGGTTTGTGAGTTTGAGCCCTGTGTGGGGCTCTGTGCTGACAGCTCAGAGCCTGGAGCTTGTTTCAGATTCTATGTCTCCCTCTGGCTCTCTACCCCTCCCCCACTTGCATTCTGTCTCTGTCTCTCTTAAAAATAAATAAACATTAAAGAAAATTTAAAAAAAATTTTAAAAAGAAATCTTTATTTTCATTGCCTTTATGTTTGCTACCTTTATACTGTCAGTTTTGGTCGTTTCTTTCCAGTCAGAGTTCCCTTTAATATTTCCTGTAAGACTATTTAATGGTCATGAGCTTTTTCAGTTGCTATTTGTCTGAGAAACTCTCTCTATTTTGAATGATAGCATTGCTGGATATTCTTGACTGCAGATTTTCCCCCACTCAGCACTTTTGATTGTATCATGTCACTTCCTTCTGATTTGGAAGTTTTCTGCTGAGAAATCCCTTGCTAGCCTTTTAGGTTTTCTTTTGTAACTCACTGTCTTCTTTTGTCTTCCTGCTTTAAATTGTTTTTTCTTGGAGCACCTGGGTCGCTCATTCGGTTGAGTGTCCGACTTTGGCTCAAGTCATGATCTCACAGATGGTGGGTTCGAGCCCCGTGTCAGGCTCTGTGCTGACAGCTCAGCATTCTGTGTCTTCAGATTCTGTGTCTTGCTCGCTCTCTGTCCCTCCCCCACTCATGCTCTGTCTCTCAAAAATAAATAAACGCTAAAATTAAAAAAACCCTCCTTATCACTATATTTTGCTGCTTCATTACAATATGTCTTGGTGTGGATCTGCTCTTGTTGATTTTGATGAGAGTTCTCTGTGCCTCCTGGATCTAAATAACTGTTTGTTTTCCCCAGATTAAGGAAGTTTTCAGCTATTATTTCTTCAAATAAAAATCCCCCCCCCTCTCTCTTTCTTCTTCTGGGACACCTATAATACGAATACTCTTATGTTTCATGGAGTAATTGAGTTCCCTAAGTTATTTATTTATTTATTTATTTATTTTTACATCCAAGTTAGTTAGCATATAGTACAATAATGATTTCAAGAGTAGGTTCCAGTGATTCATCCCCTATATATAACACCCAGCACTCATCCTAAGAAGTGTCTTCCCTAATCCCCTTTATCCATGGAGCCCATGCCCCCACCCACAACCCTCAGTTTGTTCTCTGTATTTAAGAGTCTTTTATTTTGCCCCCTCCTTGTTTTTATATTATTGTTGCTTCTCTTTCCTTATGTTCATTTGTTTTGTATCTTAAATTCCACATATGAGTGAAGTCATATGATATTTGTGTTTCTCTGACTAATTTTGCTTAGCGAATAATACCCTCTAGTTCCGTCCATTTAGTTGCAAATGGCAAGATTTCATTCTTTTTTTATTGCTGAGTAATACCATATTGTATACATCTTCTTTATCCATTCATCTGTCGATGGGCATTTGGGTTCTTTCCATACTTTGGCTATTATCGATAGAACTGCTATAAACATTGGGGTGCATGTGTTCCTTCAAAATAGCACACTTGTATCACTTGGATATATATGTAGTAGTGCAATTGCTGGGTTGTGGAGTAGTTCTATTTTTAACTTTTTGAAGAATCTCCATACTGTTTTCCAGACTGGCTGCAACAGTTTGCATTCCCACCAGCAGTGCAAAAGAGATTGTCTTTCTTTGCATCCTCGCCAATATCTTTTGTTGACTGAGTTGTTAGTTTTAGCTATTCTCACTAATGTGAGGTGGTATCTCATTGTGATTTTAATTTATATTATTTTAACTTGTATTTCACTGATGAAGAGTGATGTTGAGCATGTTTTCATGTGTTAATTAGCCATGTGGATGTCTTCTTTGCAAAAATGTCTATGTCTTTTGCCCATTTCATCACTGGATTAATTGTTTTTTGGGGTGGTGAGCTTGATAAGTTCTTTATAGATTTTGGATACCAACCCTTTATCTGATATGTCATTTACAAATATCTTTTCCCATTCCGTCGGTTGTCTTTTAGTTTTACTGATTGTTTCCTTCACTGTGCAGAAGATTTTATTTTGATGAGGTCCCAATAGTTCGTTTTTGCTTTTGTTTCCTTTCCTTCCAGAGATGCTTTGAGTAAGAAGTTGCTGCGGCTGAGGTCAAGGAGATTTTTGACCTCTAGGATTATGATGGCTTCCTGTCTTACGTTTAGATCTTTCATCCATTTGAGTTTATTTTCGTGTATGGTGTAAGGAAGTGGACCAGGTTCATTCTTCTGCATGTCGCTGTCCTGTTGTCCCAGCACCACTTGCTGAAGAGACTGTCTTCATTCCATTGTATATTCTTTCCTGTTTTGAGAAAGATTAGTTGCCCATAGGTTTTTTGGTCAATTTCTAGTTTCTCTATTCCCTAAGTCTATTTTAATGTTGCATAATTGTTTTTTTCTTTTTCTTTTTGTTCAGCTTGATTACTCTCCATTCATTACTCTGTCTTCTAGATTATTAGTTTTCTTCCTCCATTTCTTGCATCTTGCTGTTCATTCCATCAAGTGTATTTCTCATTTTGTTTCCTGAGCCCTGTATCTCTGCTATGTTATTCATATCTCTGTTAAGTGTCTCACTCATGTTTTCTACTCTTTTCTCAAGTGCTGTGAGTATTCTTAAGATCATTACTTTAAATTCTCTATCAGACATGTTACCTATATCTATTTTATTCAGATCACTGGCCATGGTCTTGTCCTGTTCTTTCATTGGGATATATTTCTCTGTCTTCTCATTTTGTCTAAGTCTCCATGCCTGTTTCTCTGTGTTAGGAAAGGCAACTATATATACTGTACTTGGAAGGTAATGGTCTTATGAAGAGGTCCTACTGTAGCACCCTTCTGTGTAATATCCCCTAGTTCCCAGGCCTGGCATGTTTGGGAGTGTCTCTAATGGGTACTGCATGCGCTCTGCTGTTTTGTCTTTTATACTTCAGGCCAGTTCTCTATGGAGGCTTTCTTGGCCTGTTGTGGACAGTGTTTGGTTCCTGTCCTGAATGTGGCACATTTTAACTAGGTGCGCTCTAGTCTGTCTGTGAAATAAGATCTGTTGTCACTGCCACTGGAACTGAGGCTTTGCAAAACTCCAATGTTGGGATATGTGGTGTGAGCAGGCTTTTGGCTGGTCTTCTGGGGGGTCGGGCCTACTGTGCTGGGATTGAGGCAAGTGTGTCTGGATGGGGATGTTCCATAGGAGTGTAGGGAGTGGGGCTTGGTGTAAGTAAGTTAGATAGTGAGTGTTGGTGCTACAGGGTCCCTGTAATTATGCTGAAGGTTAGGTAAAAGGAAATGATGCCTGCCAGTTTCCTGGAGGGGTCTCTCCATGAACACTCTCTGAGATGGGCTCTGAGATGAGTGAATAACCTCTCCACTGTGTGGTCCAGGCACTCTTCAGATTGCTGTTTCCATGTTGTATATCAGCAGGTTGTTTGCCTCCTTTTTTTTTTTTTTCCAGGGCAGCACACTGCCCTCTGGGCTTTATTCCAGCCAAGACCATTGACCTTTAACACTGCAGGCTTTAAGCCCTGTTGGTTGCAAGGAACCACAAAATTTAGCCTCTGTCACTTTCCAAGCCAAATGCTATGGGGATTCATCTTCCCCATGAACTACCTTGTGTGCTATCTATCACCAAAAGAAATCATTAAAAAATTTAATGTTTATTTATTTTTGAGAGAGAGAGTCAGAGTATGAGCAGGGCAAGAGCAGAGAGAGAGGGAGACATAGAATCTGAAGCAGACTTCAGGCTCTGAGCTGTCAGCACAGAGCCTGACGCGGGGCTTGAGCTCACGAACTGTGAGTTCATGACATGAGCTGAACTCAGGCACACAATGGGCTGAGCTACTCAGGCATCCCAAAAGAAATAATTTTAATATGCTATGTACAAATGTGATTATGTTTGGTCATTCTGATTAGAAGGTAACTACCACTGCATGTATTTTAAGAAGTTTAGAATAGTATAAAATGGCTCCCCACTTTCCAACTTCTACTCCCAAAGTGCCCTAAGTTATTATTTACTTACTATCAAAGTATTTGTCAAAGCACAAGCCGAACAGCTAAATACTTTACTTTGAAAAAATTACAGTATAGATAGGTGGTATATATGTTTTTATTATTTCATATGATTGTAAGTTGACATATAGAATTGATTTTTCCACTTTTTTCTAAATGAAATTCCAAAATGCTGTTATCCTCCCATAATTCTAAAAAACTTGTGAAATATTAATTAGAAAAATTAGGTGGAAATAGTTTTCATGAGAGGTTCTAGATAGTTTTACATAACAGTGGAACTGTTTTTGTTGCTAACATTTTCAAGTTTAAAGTAGACCTATTTCCTAAAATCTCTTCTATTGTCACGATGAATTTCTTGAGTCTAAATCAGTTCTTTTGCTGTTTGGTGAATGCTTACAAAGATTTCTACCAAATGAGATTTACTTTTAAGTAAGAATTGAGATGTATCTAGAAGTATCTATTTTTGATGTAATTCGTTTTAGAACTTCTTAAAAAGGTAAAATTCATAAAAATTAGTTGATTATAAAATACTGAATTACAACAGCACACAAAATAGCAACTAGTGCAAATCCCATCACAAGGAATAAAATAAATGTATCATCACTGATCTCTATTCTGGGCTTTACTTTTTTCTCTTCACTAGGGCTGTTTCTCCCCTTTCTTCCACCGCCTTTTCCAGGCCCTGGATGTTGCTTATGTGGTGAGAAGAGAGTGCTGGGGCTATATGGTCCCCAGAGCTCTTGTATCCCAGCAGAAGTCTGATATTGGCGTCCAGCACAGACCTTGAAGCGATAATGTGAATTTGTGACAAATTTTGAAAAGGAGAATGAAGTGTTTGGTCCTTTGTAAATCTAAAGAAAATTGAGACAAAATGAAAATTAAATTGTTTTGCCAAACAAAATAATATGGTATAGTTTTTTGATGGCAAGAAAAATATGAATTAAACCATTCATCTCATAAATATGTTCACAACAATAACAAAATTACTCTTATAGACTATAATATCATGAGGGCCCAGTACTGTTCAGGTAATTTTGTCCAGTGTAAGAAATAACAAAGGCTTATAATTGTTAAACTTTAATTGCATTTGGTTTAGAAGGAGTTGTGCATGTGGTCAGTGAAACCTAGAAATATCAAATCATTCAGTCAAGATATGCTAATTAAGTGAATAAGCAAATTGTTCCAAAATAAGTAATATATACATAAAACTTTAGGGAGAAGGTAGGCCTTTTGGATAAGATTTCATTACTTTAAACATTCTAAAGGATGTCTTATTGCATAACAAGAGCTCAATCCAAGTAGGATATAAAATTATGAAATTTTAAAGACTAAATTTGTGAGAATTTACCAGGTCAGTTCCTTTATCAGTGATGAGTTGAAGGTTGTAAACAATGGGATCTCCTTTTATTGGCTCCAAAGACTCCCATTTGACCTCACAAGTATTACTATTCACATGCTGTAATTTAGGTGCTAGGAAAAGAGAATTCCAGTATAGAAGTTTTAAGTTTTCTTACATGACCTTGAACATGTCAAAATCTGATACAATGTTCCATGACTATTAAAAAGCAGTCTATATAGGCTTAGTCTAAGAAATATACAGTATAGCTCTTAATGTAAAGCCTTTTGCAGTACCATTAGGTATCTTATTGATTGTAATAAAATTTTTAAGAACTTAAAACTATCAATTAATAATGAATGTTTTTATTTTTTAGTAAGATCTTACTACAAATTTTATTACTGTTTAATCCCTACTGGTATAATCTTTTGTATTGTGCTTATATGGTACATCATACATTTGGAAGCATTTCACACATATTAATGATTTTATTTTAGGATCACAGTAACTCTGTGAAGAAAGGAAGGCAGAATCTTTATTTCATATTATTAGTCTCTCTACATTTCAGGAAAATGGGGCTTAAATATGTCAGAAGAGAACAAGGCATTGTGGACTAAGTCATGTTCAATTCCAATATGTACCAGTTAGCTTTTCACTGAGAACAAACTACTTCATAATAGTGATTGGACTTATGTGTGGAAATATTGAAACAATGGAATTTCACATCTAGGAAGGAAAAAACACTCAAAGCTCAAGCTTTCATGACTATAAATTGGCCTTGCTTTGTATTATAGAAAACATTTTATTTCACTGTTCAAATAAGGAGATTAAATCCAGAGTTTCAGAAATTACCAAATATGTACTAATTATGAAATATGAAATTACAAATTTTTACTATGTATGTACAAATATGTACCATATACTAAATTCATTTTTTAGCTTTAATTAGTATAATTATACCTATCAGGTGATGTTTTTGTGTATTAATCTGTTTCAGAAAATGTGAGATATAGCAAGAATGGATACCATGATAAAGTGGAAAGAGAACTGTGATGGGGATCAGGAACCTACAATTCCAATTTTGGCTCTGCTACTGGCTCATAGTGTTCTTTAGTTAGGTTACTTACCATTTGGGGACGTTGCTTCTTTCTATTAAAAAATAGCTGTGGTAATAGAATGATTGGCTGGATTAATTTATTTCAAAGATATTTAAAAAATATTTTCATGGGCAAAGTAGTAGGATCCTAGGCTTGTTGTGTCCAATGAGCACAACTAGATAACTATCAAATCATCCATACCCCAAAAATAAACCTGAAGACTGACAGAAAATACTACACAGCTAAAGGGAGAGAAGAGCCACAGTGAAAAAGGTAGAATGTGTGGAGACATGGTTTAGGGGAGATATGGATCACTAGTACTACATGGGGGAGGGAGCTGAAGTTGGAAAGGGTGAGAAAGAGAGAAGCACACAAGGAAACACACAAGGAGAATGTTTCCCCAAAGCTGTTGGAGTGGAAAATGAGAGAGGTCGAATTTCTTGCAGGTAGGTGAGTTCTTGCAACCAGCAGGTCTTAAAGCCTGTAATTTTTGTTTTTTGTTTTAATTTTGTAATGTTTACTATTTTTGAAAGAGAGAGAGTGCACAAGCAGGAGACACACACACATACACACACAGAATTTGAAGCAGGCTCCAGGCTCTGAGCTGTCAGCACAGAGCACGGTGTGGGGCTCAAACCCATGAACTGTGAGATCATGACCTGAGCCAGAGTCGGATACTCACCTGAGCTACCCAGGTACCCCCTAAGGGCTGGAGTTTTTAAGGTTAATAGGCTTGGCTGTGATAGAGCCCTGGGGGCACTGCCCTGCTCTTGGAGGCAGGCAAACAACCCAGGGGCAGACAGCAAGGAAACAGGGATCTGAAGAATGCCTGGGGCACATGGGAGGGAGATTATTCACTCTTCTTGGATTGCTTTCCTGAGAGGCAGTCATTTATGGAGAAGCCTCTCTGTGAACAAAGCAGCTGGCTGGCACCATATTTCCCTTTTTGCCACTAAAGCATAAACACAGAGCCACCTGCAGGAAGCAGCATGGCATCTACACTGGCTGCCTAACTTGCTTACACCAAGCCCCACGCCCCTGTCCTCTGGCAATTCTGCCCTTCTCAGTCAAGCTTGTTTCAGTCCTAGTGTGATGGGCCCTTCCCCTAGAAGACCAATACAAACCCTTGCCCACGCCACATTTTCCAATCAGAGACTTCTGCAAGGGACTCGGTTTTAGTGGAAGTAGTAGCAGGTCTCATTTCTCAAGCAGACCAGAGCACACCTAATTAACACTCACCAGATTCAGGATAGAGCCAAAAACTGCCCAGAGCAGGCAAGGGGAGCCTGTGAAGATGACTAGCCTGAGGGATAAAGCAGCCAAAACACAAAAGCAGAGCACACAAAGCACACACCAGAGACACTCCCTGACTTGCCAGATCCTGGACATTAATTACATGGGCTTTTCTTCATAAAGTCATTACATCCAGAAGTGTGAACATAACTGGCTTTTCTAACACAGAGAAGGCAGAAACTTAGACAAAATGCCAAGATGAAGGAATTTTTCCCAAATGAAAGAAAAAGATAAGGCTATGGGAGAGATCTAAGTGAAGCAGATATAAGTAATGTGCCTGATGGAGAATTGCATGCAACAGTTATAAGGGTACTCACTGGGTTTGAGAAAACCCTTGAACACATGAGAGAGACCCTTACCACAGAGATAAAAGAATTAAAAAAGAATCAGAAATGAAGACTCCAATAGATGAGATTGGAAATAGGCTCAAAGCAATGGACAGCAGGCTGTGAGAAACACAGGAATGAATTACTGACCTAGAAGAAAAAATAATGGAAAATAATGAAACTGAGCAAAAGAGAGAAAGAAGAATTATGGAACATGAGAGGAGACTTGGGGAACTTACTGATTCCATCAAAGGTAGTAACATTCATAGTATAAGAATCCCAGAAGAAGAAGAGAAAGAAAAGGGGGCAGAAAATTTATGTGAGGAAATAATAGATGAAAACTTCCCTTATCTGGGGAAGGAAATAGACGTCCAGGTCTAGGAGGCACAGATAACTCGCATCAAAATTGTAAAAAAAAAAAAAAAAAAGCAGGCAATAACAAGAGATAAAAAATCTTAAATGCAACAATACAAAAGAAATCCTTAATGTACTAAGGCTAGTTAGAGATTTCTCAACAGAAAGTTGGCAAGCAAGAATGGAGTGGTATGGTATATTAAAAATACTGAATGGGAAAAATCTGCAGGCAGGAACACTCCATCCAGCAAGCCTATCATACAGAATAGAAGGAGAGAGAAAGAGTTTCTCAGACAAAACTAAAAGAGTTTGTGACCACTACATCAGTCTTGCAAGAAATATTGAAGGGGACTCTTTGAGTGGAAAGGAAAGACTAAAAGTAACAAAGATAGTAAAGGATCAGAGAAAATCTCTAGAAACAATGACAAAACAAGTAATAAAATGGCAATAAATGCATATCTATCAATTACTTTGAAAGTGAATAAATTAAATGTGCCAATCAAAAGACATGTGAGACTGGATTAAAAAAAAACAACACCCATCTATATGCCGCCTACAAGAGACTCACTTTAGACCTAAACACACATGTAGATTGAAAGTAAGGGGATGAAGAAACATTTATCATGCAAGTGGATGTCAAAGGAAATCCAGAGTTGCAATAATTATATTCGACAAATTAGACATTAAAACGAAGACTTTAGCAAGAGATAAAGAAGGGCACTATATCATAATAAAAGAGAAAGTCCAACAAGAAGACCTAACAATAGTAAATATTTATGTCCCTAACTTGAAAGAACCCAAGTATATACAACAATAACAAACATAAAGGAATTAATTAATAATAATACAGCAATAGTAGGGGGCTTTAACACTCTACTTATGTCAATGGACAGGTCATGTATGCAGAAAATCAACAAAGAAACAATGGCTTTGAATGACACTCTAGACCAGATGTTCTTAACAGATATATTTGGAACACTCCATCATAAAGCAGCAAAATACACATTCTTTTCAAGTGCCCATGGGATATTAGTCAGAATAAATCAGATGCTAGGTCACAAACAAGGTCTCCACAGATACAAAAAGATTGATCTCATACTATGCATATTTTCTGACCATAACACTAAGAAACTTGAATTCAACCAGAAGAAAATATATGGAAAAGCCACAGACACATAGAAGTTAAACAACATGCTACTAAACAATGAATGAGTCAACCAGGAAAAAAAAGAGATAAAAGAATACATATAAGCAAATGAAAATGAAAACACAATGGTCCAAAACTTTTGGGATGCCACAAAAGTGGTCCTAAGAAGGAAGTATATAGCAATACAGGAAGATCTTAAGAATCAAGAAAAATCTCAAATCAACAACCTAACTTTACACTTAAAGGAACTAGAAAAAGAACATTACATAAAGCCTAAACCCAGCAGATGGAAGGAAATAATAAATGATAGAGCAAAAATAAATGATATAGAAACAAACAAACAAAAAAGCACAATAGAACAGATCAATGAAACCAGGAGCTGGTTCTTTGAAAAGGTTAACAAAATTGACAAAATTATAGCCAGAGTTATCAAAAAGAAAAGAGAAAGGACACAAACAAATAAAATGACAAATGAGAGAGGAGAAATAACCAACACCACAGAAATATGAACAATTGTAAAAGACTATTATGAAAAACTATATGACAATACATTGGACAACCTGGAAGAAATGAATAAATTCCTAGAAACACATAAAGTACCACAATTGAAACAGGAAGGAATGAAACAAAAAACTTCAAAAGACCAAAAACCAGCAACGAAATTGCATCAATAGTCAAAAAACAAAAAACAAACGTATGTCCAGGCCAGATGACTTCACAGGAGGATTCTTCCAAACATTTAGAGAAGAATATTAACTCCTTCTCAAGCCATTCCAAAAATCAGAGAAGGAAGGAAAACTTCCAAACTCATTCTGTGAAGTCAGCAGTGTCCTGATACCAAAACCAGATAAAGACTCCATTAAAAAAGAGAACTACAGGCCAATATTCCTGATGAACATGAATGAAAAAATTCTCAAAAAATACTAACAATAGCACTGCTAGGGATTTACCCAAGGGATGCAGAAGTGCTGATGCATAGGAGCACATGTATCCCAATGTTCATAGCGGCACTTTCTACAATAGTCAAATCATGGAAAGAGCCTAAAAGTCCATCACCTGATGAATGAATCAAGAAGATGTCGTATATGTATACAGTGGAGTACTACATAGCAATGAGAAGGAATGAAATCTGGCCATTTGTAGCCAAGTGGCTGGACCTCAAGGGTGTCATGCTAAGCGAAATAAGTCAGGCAGAGAAGGACAGATACCATATGTTTGCACTCATAGGTGTAACAGGACAAACCTAACAGAGGACCATAGGGAGGGGAAGGGAGAAAGAGAGTTGGGGGGAGAGAGGGACACAAATCATGAGAGACTATTGAATACTGAAAACGAACCGAGGGTTGAAGGGAGAGGGGGAGGGGGAAGGGGATGATGGTCATGGAGGGGGGCACTTGTGGGGAGAAGTACTGGGTGTTATATGGAAACCAATTTGACAATAAACTATTATAAAAAATTACTAACAATCCAAGTGCAACAACACATTAAAAGAATCATTCACCACGATCAAATGGGATTTATTCCTGGTTGCAAAAGTTGTTCTGTATTCACAAATTAATGATTGTGATACACTACATTAATGAAAGAAAGGATAAGAACTATATGATTATTTCAATAGATGTGGAAAAAGTACAAAGTACAGCATCCATTTATGAAAAAATCCCTTAACAATGTAGGCTTAGAGGGAACATACTTCAACATAATAAAGACTATATATAAAAAACCCACAGCTAATATCATCTTCAATAGGGAAAACCTGAGAGCTTTTTGTCTCTGGTCAGGAACAAGACAGGGATGTCCACTCTCACCACTGTTATTTAACAGAGTATTGGAAGTCCCACTCTCAGAAATCAGACAGTTAAAAGAAACAAAATGCATCCAGATCAGCAAGGAAAACGTCAGACTTTCATTCTTTGCAGATGACATGACACTCTATATGGAAAATACAAAAGAATCCACCAAAAATTGCTATAACTGATACATGAATTCAGAGAAATCACAGGCACAAAATTGATGAACAGAGATCTGTTGTACTTCTATACATGAATAATGAAGCAGCAGAAAGAGAAAGTAAGGTATCAATCTTATTTGCAATTTCACTGGAAACCATAAGATACCTAGGAATAAACCTAGCCAAAGAGATAAAAGGCCTGTACTCTGAGAAATATAAGACAGTGATGAAAGAAATTGAAGATGACACACAAAAAAGGAAAGATATTCAATGCTCATGGATTGGAAGAACAAATATTGTTAAAATGTGTATACTACCCAAAGCAACTACACATTTAATGCAATCTCTACAAAAATACCATCAGCATTTTTGATAGAGCTATTACAAACAATCCTAAAATTTGTATGGAGCCACAGAAGATGCCAAATAACCAAAGCAATCTTGAAAAGCCAGGCCAGCTGCATCACAACTCCACACTTGAGGTGCTATTACAAAGTTGTAGTGATCAAAACAGTATGGTATTGGCACAAAAAGAGACATGGATCAAGGGAACAGAATAGAAAACCCTGAAATAACTCCACAACTTCACAACCGTATGGTCAGGAAAGAATATCCCGTGAGAAAAAGTCTCTTCAAAAAATGGTGTTGGGAAACTGGACAGCAACATGTGAAAGAATGAAACTGGACCACTGTCTTACACCATACACAAACATAAATTCAAAATGGATGAAAGACCTAAATGTGAGAAAGGAAACTATAAAAATTCTAGAAGACAACACAGACAGTAGACTCTTTGACATTGGCGGCAGCAACTTTTTAGGTATGTCTCCTGACGCAAGTGAAACAAAATTAAAAATAAACTATGGGGATTTCATTGAGATAAAAAGCTTGTGCACAGCAAAGGGAAAAATCAGCAAAACTAAAAGAAAACTTACTGAATGGGAGAAGATATCTGCAAATGACATATTTGACAAAGGGTTAGTATCCAAAATATACAAATACCTTATAAAACTCAACATATAAAAAAGGATAATGGGCAGAAAACATAAATAGACATTTTTCCAAAGAAGACATTCATATGGCCAACAAGCACATGAAAAGGTGCTCAACAACACTCATCATCAGTGAAATACGAATCAAAACTACAGTGAGATGTCACCTCACACCTGACAGAATGGCTAAAATCAACAACGCAAGAAACAACTGGTGTTGGCGAGAATGTGGAGGAAGGGGAACACTCTTAAACGGTGGGTGGAAATGAAAACTGGTGTAGTTATTCTGGAAAAAAGTACTGAGGTTCTTCAAAAGTTAAAAATAGAACTATCCTCTGCAGTGCAGAAACTTTTTATCTTGATGAGGTCCCAATAGTTCATTTTTGCTTTCATTTCCGTTGCCTTTGGGGATGTGTCAAGTAGGAAATTGCTGTGGATGAGGTCAAGGAGGCTGTTTCCTACTTTCTCTTGGAGCGTTTTGATGGTTTCCTGTCTCACATTCAGGCCCTTCATCCATTTTGAGTTTATCTTTATGTATGGGTGTAAGAAAGTGGTCTAGTTTCATTCTTTTGCATGTTGCTGTCCAGTTCTCCCAGCACCATCTGCTAAAGAGGCTGCCTTTTTTTCCATTGGATACTCTGTCCTGCTTTGTCATGTCCATCACCTGATGAGTGGATCAAGAAGATGTGGTATATGTATATACAATGGAGCATTACATGGCAATGAGGAAGAATGAAATCTGGCCATTTGTAGCAAGGTGGATGGACCTCGAGGGTGTCATGCTAAGCGAAATAAGTCAGGTGGAGAAGGATAGATACTGTATGTTTGCACTCATAGGTTTAACAGGACAACAGGAGAAACCTAATGGAGGACCATTACCTTTAAGTGTGGCTGGTGGAGTTTTGGCTGTAGTGAAAGTATAGATACCAGACAGTGGTCCCTCATCAGCTTCACTGCATGTTTGTATTTTAAACTTGTATTGAGTATATTCACTCAGTCTGTTCACTTTGTGAGTCTGACAAGGTCCGTGGTAAATGATAGAAAATCTAGGAGTGGGAATCAAGATGGGAAAAGCAATATTATTAATCAACAGGTATTCAGGTACACATAACTCTATATATCTGACTAGAAACTAGTACCTCAGTAAGGCCTAAATAAATCAACTTGAAGCCAGGTATGTACAATATAAAAGGAAAAAATTCAGGTTGTGCATATTATAATGGTAAGGTGTTGGCTTTCGTATTCCTTTGGTAACCTCTATTCCCTGGTATTAATGTATGTTATATAAAGGAAGAAGTGTTTTGGAAGAGGCAAAAATAGAGAGCTAAATTATCAGTAGGAACTTAAGAAAGTATGTTTAACACAATAATATACTGATTTCACATCCATCAGTTCATTGAAATCACTTTGGATTATAGGTTTCATAGGAAATTTTAAAACATTTTTATTGTAATACATGTTTAATAGTACAAATAGCTTACCTGCCAGATCGATCTTCTATTAACAAATTGTAGCTTATAAGGTTGGAAAGTAATCCTTTGCTTGAAGAGTTGCCCCATTTCAGTTTGAGGCTCTGGTGTCCATAGACCACACAATCAAGATGTGGAGGATCAAGTGGTAGTGGCTTGGTTTTGGTTCTTATTAATTGGCTAAAAGGGCTTAGTCCATAATGATTGATAGCTTGAATTCTGATTCTAGTGGTAAGAAGAAAAAAAATTAAACTATATTAATCTGGATTTAGAAAGGAAAATAAATTTCTACATTTAAGCTGTGCCTCTAGTAACCCTGTGAAAGAATATTGACCATCATGTTACACTAATTATTAGAGATAAATTTGTGAAAACAAAATCTTGAATTTGCATAATCACTATTGACAATTTTTGATGAGTAGAAATTCACTTTTAGTAACGTTAAATTTTTCTGAACCAGTAAAATTCTCTTTCAAAAAATACGTAGACATGCAGATGTAGACTTGTTCAAAATTCTCAAAAAACTTTTTGTCTACCCAAAGTAAGATATAAGCAACTTACTTGTATGTGGTATCAGGCTGCAGATTTTTCAGAAGACACTCTGTTACTCTTTGAACAGTCAGAATTTTTCTGTCTCCGTATTCAATGTTATATCCAGTGATTGGAGAGCCACGGCAATCTGGTTCCTCCCATTTAATAGCAATGCAAGATGATGCCAACTTGGCAGGAACTTTGTTTTCAACTTCATATAGCATTGGTACTACTGCTGGTACAGTTGCTGGTGTGGTTACTCTGCCAGTTCCTCCAAACAGTCCAACTCCAGCTACGTTTACAGCCTGAAAATGTATACTCTGTTAGAGCTTCATTGTTCTTTTGTTTTGTGCATAAAAAGACAAATTTTTAACCTCAAATTCTACGAAAATGGCTTTAAAAATTGAGATATAATTGATCTATAACATTGTGTAAGCTTAAAGAGTATAACATGTTAATTTGATATGTTTATACATTGCAATATGAAACAAAATGATTCAAAAATGCTCATATAGACACCAAAATCTTTAGGTTGCATATTTAGGGAGGTGAAAGAAAAGTCTAAATGTGTGAAGGTAAGTGAAGAGTGCTAATATGGATACGTCAGGAAAAAAATACCCAAACTGAACTCATCACTTAGTCCACCAAAGTTCCTTCCTTTATTTCATTTTGTAGTTTCTATCTCTGTTGGTGGTAGCCTGAAGTTCACATTCATTCACTAAGTTTTATTGATTTTTGTAAAAATATTTTATTTTTATTTTGATATCATTGTGGATTCAAATGTACAATTTACACATTTTACCCCAAAAGGAACATTTTGTATAACTATAGTACAGAATTACAATCAGGAAATTGACATTGATAAAATATATTGACATTATTCAGATTTCACCAGTTTTACATGCACTCGTTTGTATAGTACTATGCAGTTTTTTCACATGTGTATCTTAATGTGATCACCAGCAGTTAAGATATCCCACTGCAAGAAGTCCTTGTGCTACACTTTTATACGCACAGCAACTTCCTTCCCTCTTTTTCTAATTCCTTACAACTAGTAATTTATTATTCAGTGCTATAGCTTTGCTATTTCAAGAATGTTGTATAAATGGAATAATGCGGTATTTAAAATTTTCAGATAGGCCTTCCCCCCCACCCCCCAGTCAACATAATTCCTCTGGGATCCATCAAAGTTGTTGTGTATATCAATAGTTTGATTCATTTTATTACCAAATAGTATGCTATGGAATGAACATACTACAGTTTCTTAAACTCTTTACATGTTGAAGGAAATCTGAGTTGTTTCTAGTTTTTGGTTTTTACAAATAAGGTTTTATGCACATCCATGTACAGGTTTTTATTGTGGACATAAGGTTTCATTTCTCTGGGTTAAGTGCCCCCAAAGTGCTGGGCATATAATAAGTGCATGTTTAGTTTTGTAAGAAATTCCCATACTATTTTCCAGAGTGAATATAATTCCTACGAGAAATGTATGATTAGTTTCTTTACATCTTTGCCAGTATTTAGTGTTGTTACTATTTCTTATTAGCCCATTCTGATAAGTGTGTCATGTTATTTCATTATGCATTTCCCTAATGACTAGTAGTATTGTAGATCTTTTCTTGTGTTTATTTGCCATCTATATATCCTCTTCTGTGAGTGGTATGTTTATACGTTTTGCCCATTTTGTAATTGGGTTGTTTGGGTTTTTAATTGTCAATTTTTTAGAGTTCTTTATGTATTCTAGGTATTAGTCCATTGTCAGATATGTGTTTTGTTACGATTTTCTTCCAGTCTTTGCTTGTCTTTTTTGTCCTCCTCACAGGATTTATGCAGAGTAAAACTTAAGTTTGAGAAGGTCAATTTTATCAATTTTTCATTTTATGGATTGTGCTTTTGGTATCAAGTTTCAGAACTCTTTGCTTACATTAGATTCTGAAGAACTTCTTTGATTTTTTTCCTAACAGTTTTATAGTTTTATGTTTTAATTTTCAGTTTTCTATGGTCCATTTTGAGTTAATTTTTGTATAAAGGATGACATTTATGTTGATTGAAAAACTTTTTTTTTCTGCCTATAGATAACCAGTTTCTCCAGTATACTTTGTTGAAAAGGCCATTGTTAACTCATTTCTATCTTGCCAAAAATTAGTTGGGCTTGTTTGTGTGAGTTGATCTCTGGGTCCTCTATTCTGTTTCGTTGACTTAAGTATCATTCCCTCCACTAATACTACACTGTCTTGATTACTGTAGTTAAATAGTAAGCTTTAATATTAGGTAGAGTGGTTTCACCCACCTTTTTCTCTTTCAAGATTGATTTTTCTATGTCTGATGACTTTCCAGATGAAATTTAGAATGAGATTGCATATACCTATAACTAAACTTGCTGAGATTTCCATACAAATAACATTGAGTTTATAAATCTACTTGGGGAAAACTGATATCTTTACTATATTGAGTCTTCCCATCTATGAACATGGTATGTCTCTTCAGGTATTTAGGTCTTTCTTGATTAATGAGCATTATGTAATTTTCAGCATACCCATACAGTACATGTTTTGTTGGATTTATACCTAAATATTTTCTTAGAAGCGATTGTAAATGGTACTGTGTTTTACAATAAATGTTAGTTATTTATTTATTCTTATTTCAAATTTCAGTATAGTTAACATACAGTGTTATAATACTTGCACGTGCACAATATAGTGATTCAATAATTCCATGCATCACCTGGTGCTCATCACAGGAAGTGCACTCCTCAGTCCTCATCACCTATTTAACCCCTCACCCCATCCCCTCCCCTCTGGTAAGCATAAGTTCATTCTCCATAGTTAAGAATCTGCTTCTTGGTTTGTCTCCTTTTTTCCCTTTGCTCATTTATTTTCTTTCCTAAACGTTACATATGAGAGAAAACATGTATTTTTTAATAAATTGTTTCACTTAGCATTATACTCTCTAGCAATTTGCAATGACATGGATGGAGCTAAAGAGTATAATGGTGTTGTGTTTTAAATGTCTGTTTATAAATATTTGTTGTTAGTACATAGAAATATGGGTTATTTTGGGGTGTTGATCTTGTATCCTGCAACCTTGCTGACTTCACATATTAGTTCTAGGAGATTTTTGTACATTCCTTGTGGTGGTGTATGTAGATGTTATCTGCAAAATAAGTACAGTTTTGGGATGCCTGGGTTGTTCAGTCGGCTAAGCATCCGACTTCAGCTCCAGTCATGATTTCACGGTTTGTGAGCTCGAGCCCTGTGCTGTCAGCACAGAGCCTGGAGCCTGTTTCAGATTCTGTGTCTCTCTGTCTCTCTCTCTCTGCCCTCCCTCCCTTGCTCGTGCTCTCTCTCCCTCTCAAAAATAAAAAAGCATCAAAATTAAAAAAATAGTAAGTACAATTTTATTTCTTCCTTCCTAACCCATATGCCTTTTATTTACTTTACTTACCTATTACAATGACTGAAATAAGATTAAGAGTGGTGAGAGTGACATCTTTGCTTTGTTTTTGGAGGAAATCACTGTTAAATATAATGTTAGTTGTAGGGTTTTTTTTTTTTTTTTGTAGATGCTCTGTATAAGTTGAGGAAGTCCCCATCTATTTCTAACTTTCTGAGATTTTTTCATTACTAATGGGTGTTGGATTTTGTTAACTGTGTTTTCTGTGTCAATTAATATGATCACATGATTTTTTAAATCTCCAGCCTGTTTGTATAAAAAGTTATATTAATTTTCCATTTCAAACTAGGGTTGCATAACTGAAATAAATCCCACTTAGTCATGGCGTATAATTCTTTTAGTACAGTGCTGGATTTGATATGCCATTATGTTGTTGAGGGTTTTTTGCATCTAAATGAGTTATTGCTCTTCAGGTTTTTTTCCTACACTTTTTGATTTTGGTTTTAGGGTGATACTTTCCTAATAAAAGGAATTAGTAGCTCTTTCATCTTTATTTTCTGGAAAATACTATTTTAATTTTTCTTTAAATGCTTTGTGGAATTCTCCAGTAAAACTATCTGGATCTGGAGATTTCTTTTCCAGTGGATTTTTAGTTATGAATTCAATGTCTTTAATGACTATAGGGATATTCAGATGTCCATTTCATTTTGGCTGAGTTCCCTATATCAGTTCTAGCCATATTTTTGTGGAGACTTTTGAGTTTTCTATATAGAGTATCATGCCATCTGCAAATAGTGAAAGTTTGACTTCTTCCTTGCCAATTTGGATGCCTTTTATTTCTTTGTGTTATCTAATTACTGAGGCTAGCACTTCCAGTGCTATGTTAAGTAAAAGTGGGGAGAGTGGAATCCTGTTTTGTTCCTGACCATAGAGGAAACGCTTTTAGTTGTTATCCATTGAACATGATACTAGCTCTAAGTTTTTTAATATATGGCCTTTATTATGTTGATGTATGTTCCCTTTATCCCTACCTTGTTGAAGGGTTTTAAAAAATTTTTTAATCAAAAGCCTGCTTTGGATTCTGTTTCTTTCTTTTTAATTTTTTTTTTGAAGGAGAGAGAGACAGAGCATGAGCAGGGGAGAGGCAAAGAGAGATGGAGACACAGAATCTGAAAGCAGGATCCAGGCTCTGAGCTGTCAATGCACAGCCTGATGCAGAGCTCACACCCATGAATCATGAGATCATGACCTGAGCGAAGTTGGACGCTTATCAGACTGAGCCACCCAGGCACCCCTGGATTTTGTTAATCTCTCTACCCCTCCCCTGCTTGCACTCTCTCTCTCTCTCTCTCTCTCTCAAAATAAATAAACATTAAAAAAAAAGAGAGTGGATACTGTACTTTGTCAAATGGTTTTTCTGCATCTATTGTTGTTATGGTTCTTATCCTGTTTTTTATTAATGTATCACATCGAGTAATTTGTGAATATTAAACCACTCTTGCAACCCAAGCAGTAAATCCCACTTGATTGTGGTGAATGATCTTTTAATGTACTGTTGAGTTCACTGTGCTAGTATTTTGTTGAGAATTTTTACATCCATGTTCATAAGGGATATTGGCTTGTAGTTCTCTTTTTTAGTGGAGTTCCTGGATGGTTTTGGATAATGCTGGATAATGGCTAGGGTAATTCTGGCCTCATAATATGAGTTTGGAAGTCTTCCTTCCATTTCTATTATTTTTAGAATAGTTTGAGAATACTAGATATTAACTGTTTTTTAAATGATTGGTAGAATTCCCCTGTGAAACCATCTGGTCTTGGACTTTTGTTTGTTGGGAGATTTTTGGTTACTGATTCACTTTCACTGCTGGTTATTGGTTTGTTCGATTTTTAAATTTCTTTCTGTTTCAGTTTTCGTAGCTTATGTGTTTCTAGAAACTTATCCATTTCGTCCAGGTTGTCCAATTTGTTGGCATATAATTTTTTATTATAGTCTCTTATAATTGTAGTTCTGTGATATTGGTTATTTTCATCTCTCATTTGTGATTCTATTGATTAGGATCTTTTTTCTTTTTGATAGGGTTGGCTAGGGCTTAATAAGTTTTATTAAAATTTTCAAAGAACCAGCCCCTGGTTTCATTGGTCTGTTCTGTTTTGTTTGTTTGTTTGTTTCCTTTTCTATAACATTTATTTTTACTCTAATATTTATTATTTCACTTTTTCATCTGGCTTTAGGCTTTGTTTATGTTCTCTTTATAGCACCTTTATGTGTAAGGTTAGGTTGTTTATTTGAGGTTTTTCTTGGTTCTTGAGGTTGGCCTGTATTGCTATATACATCTGTATTATGACTGCTTTTGCTGCATCCCAAAGGTTTTGGATCATTGTGTTTTCATTTTAATTTGTTTACATGTATTTTTTGAGTTTCTTCTTTGATTTCCTGGGTGACTCATTCATTGTTCAGTAGCATGTTCTTTAACCTTCATATATTTTTGGTCTTTCCAAATTTTTTCTTGTTGCGACTTCAAATTTCATAGCATTGTGGTTGGAAAATATGCATGGTGTGATCTCAGATTTTTGTAACTGTTGAAGCCTGATTTGTGACCTAGTGTGTGTCCTATTCTGGAGAACATTCCATGTGCACTTGAGAAGAATGTGTATTCTGCTGCTTTAGAATGTAATGTTCGGAATATATCTGTTAGGTCAATCTGGTCCAGTGTGTCATTGAAAGCCATTGTTTCCTTGTTGATTTTATGTTTAAATAATCTGTCTGTTGATGTAAGTAGGGCATTAATGTCCCCTACTATTATTGTATTATTACCAATGAGTTTCTGAGTTTCTTCATGGTTGTTATTAGTTGTTTTATATATTTGGGTGCTCCTAAACTGTGGGCATAAATATTTACAAGTGTTAGATCTTCTTATTGGATAACCCCCTTTCTTATGATATAGTGCCCTTCTTTATCTCTTGTTGCTATCTTTGGTTTAAAATCTCATTTGTCTGATATAAGTTTTTCTGCTCTAGCTTTCTTTTGATGTCTATTCCCATGATAAACGTTTCTCCACCCCTCATTTTCAATCTGCAGGTGTCTATAGATTTAAACGGAGTCTCTTGTAGGGAGTATATAGATGGGTCTTGTTTTTTTATACATTATGACACCCTATATCTTTTGATTTGGAGTGTTTAGTCCATTGACGTTTAACATAATTATTGATAGATATGTATTTACTGCCATTTTATTACTGGTTTTATCATTTCTAGAGATTCTCTCTGTTCTTTTCTAGTGTTTGTCACTTTTTGTCTTTCTTCCCACTCAAAGTGTCCCCTTTAATATTTCTTGTAGGGTTAGTTTAGCCTCAAAAATCAAGAAAAATCTCAAACAACCTAATCTTACTGTTAAAGGAGCTAGAAAAGAAGAACAAACAAAACTCAAAACAGCAGAAGGAAGGAAATAATAAGAATCAAAGCAGAAATAAATGATATATAAAGTAAAAAACACAATAGAACAGATCAATAAAATCAGGAGCTTTGTTCTTTGAAATAATCAATAAAATCAGTAAACGTCTAGTCAGACTTAGTGAGAGAGAGAACTTAAAATCACAAATGAAAGAGGAGAAATAACCAACACCACAGAAATAACAGACAATTGTAAATGAATGTTATGAAAAACTGTATGTCAACAAATTGGTCAACCTAGAAGAAATGGATAAACTCCTAGAAATATATAGCTCACCAAAACTGAAGCAAAAAGAAATAGAAATTTTTGAACAGAACAATTATGAGCAAAGACATAGAACAATAATCGTAAAACCTCCAACAAAGAAAAGTCCAAGATGAGATGGCTTCACAAATGAATTGTAGCAAACATCTAGAGAAAACTTAATACCTAATCTTCTCAAACTATTCCAAAAAATAGTGGAAGGAAAGCTTCCAAATTCATTCTATCAGGCCACTATCACCTGACATCAAACCCAGCTTAAGACAGCAAAAAATGACCTACAGAGCAGTATCTCTGATATACATAGATGCAAAAATTCTTAACAAAATACTAGCAAACTGAACCTAATAACACATTAAAAAAATAATTCACCACACTCAAGCGGGATTTATTTTGCAAGGGTGGTTCAGTACTCACAAGTCAATCAAGGTGATACATCACATAAATAAGAGAAAAGATTAAAAAGACATGATCATTTCAATAGAGGCAGAAGAGCACTTCACAAAGCACATCATCCATTAATGATAAAAAACATTCAAGAAAGTAGGTTTATAGGAAATATATCTCAACATAATAAAGGTCATATATGAAAAGCACACAGCTAACAACATACTCACTGGGGGAAAATTCGGAGCTTTTCCCCTAAGGTCAGAAACAAGAGAAGGATGTCCACTCTCAGCATTTTTACTCAACATACTACTGGAAGTCCTAGGCACAGCAATCAAACAACAACAACAACAACAACAACAACAACAACAAAAATAAATGGCATACAGATTGGTAAAGAAGAAATAAAAATTTCACTATTTGCACATGACATCATACTATATATTGAAAACCCCAAAGACTCCCATTTGTAGGATACAAAATAAATGTACAGAAATCTGCTGCATTCTATACACCAGTAACAAGGCAGTAGGAAAAAAAGTGAAGGAAATAATCCAATTTACAACTACAGGATACCTAGAAATAAACCTGATAAAATATATGAGGGAGCTGAACTCTGAAGACTATAAAAAATTATTGAAAGAATTTGAGGAAATGGAAAGACATTCTATGCTCATGGATGAGAAGGACAAATATTATAATGTCTATGCAACCCAAAGCAATCTACAGATTTGATACAATTTCTTTCAAACTACCAAGGGCACTTTTCACATAATTAGAATAAACCGGCCTAAAATTTTTATGGTTTTGCAAAAGATCCCAAATAGCCAAAGCAATTTTGGGGAAAAAAAGCATAACTGGAGGCATCACAACTCTGGGCTTAAAGTTATACTACAAAGTTGTAGTAATCAAAATGGTATGGTACTAACACAAAAATAGACTCACAGACCAATGCAACAGAAAAGAATACCCAGAAATGAAACCACAATTATATGATCAATCTTTGAGAAAGTAGGAAAAAATATCCAATGGGGAAAATACAATCTCTTCAACAAATGGTGTTGGGAACACTGGAAAACTACATACAAAACACTGAAACTGGACCACTTTATAACATCATACACAAAAAAAACTAAAAATGGATTAAAGACCTAGATAAGAGAGAGACCTGAAACCATAAAAATCCTAGAAGGGGGCATAGACAGAAATGTCTCTAAAATTGGCCATCACATCATTTTTCTAGATATGTCTCTTGAGGGAAGGGAAATAAATGCAAAATTAAACTCTTGGGACTACAGCAAAATAACAATCTTCTGTTTATGAAGGAAACAATAAAACTAAAAGGCATTCTACTGAATAAGAGAAGATATTTTCAAATGCTATATCTGATAAAGGGTTAGTATCCAAAATAATAAAGAAGTGATATAGCTCCATGCCCCCAAATCAAATAATCCAATGAAAAATGGAAAACGAAGGGGCAGCTGGGTGGCTCAGTTGGTTAAGTGTCCAACTCTTCATTTCAGCTCAGGTCATGATCTCATGGTTTGTGAGATTGATCCCTGCTTTGCAGTCAATGCAGTGTGGAGGCCTGTAGGTACTCTCTCTCTCTCTGCCTCTTCCCTGCTTGCACACACACACTTTCAAAATAAATATTTAAAAAATGAGAAGATGTGAACAGACGTTTCTCCAAAGGAGACGTGTAAATGTATTACAGACACACAAACAGATGCTCAACATCATTAGTCATCAGGGAAATGCAAGTCAAAACTACAGTGAGGAAAAAAAACTACAGTAAGATGTCACCTGACACCTGTCAGAATAGCTTAAATCAAAAACACAATGGCTTAAATAACAAACAACAAACATTGGCTAGGATATGGAGAAAAAGGAGCCTTCTTGCACTGCTGGTGGAAATGTAAATTGGTGCAGCCATGATGGAAAGTAGTATAGAGGTTCCTCATAATGTTAAAAGTAGAATTGCCCTACAGTCCTGTAATCTCACAACTGGTTATTTACTCGCAAAAGAAAAAGCACTAATTCAAAGTGATACATGCACCCCTCTGTGTACTGCAGTATTATTTAAAATAGCCAAATTATGGAAGCAGCCCAACTATCCATCAATAGATGAATGGTAAAGATGTGGTATATATGGGTTGCCTGGGTGGCTCTGTCGGTTTTAAGCATCCTGTTCTTGGTTTTGGCTCAGGTCATGATCTCGTAATTTGTGAGTTGGAGTCCCACATTGGCTTCTGAGCTGGTGGTGCAGATTCTGCTTGGTATTCTCTGTTTCTCTCTATCTGCCCCTCCCCCACCTGTGCTCTATCTCTCTCTCAAAATAAATAAACATTTAAAAAAAGATATGGTATATATGTATAATAGAATCATTGTCCAGCCACAAAAAAAGAATTAAATCTTTCCATTTGCAATGACATGGATGAAACTATAGACTATAATGCTAAGTGAAATAAGTCTGTTAGAGAAAGACAAATGCAATATGATTTCACGCATATGCAGAATTTAAGAAACAAATGAGAGGAAAAAATAGAGAGAGATTAATAAACAGACTTTAACTATAGAGAACAAATTTTTCATTAACATAGAAAGGGAGTGGGAGGATGAGTTAAATAGACGATGGGGATTAAGGAATACACTTGTGATGAGCATTGGGTGATGTATGGAATTGTTGAATTATTACATTGTACAGCTGAGACAAATATAACAGTGTATGTTAGTGATATTGGAATTAAAATACACCAAAAGGGTGATGATAGTCATTCTGACAGGTGTGGTTAATATCTCATGTAGTTTTGGTTTATATTTCTCTGATGTTTGGTCACGAGGATCATCTTTTCATGTACCTGTTGGGCATATGTATATTTTCTTTGGAAATATGTCTAATCTTTTACTCTACTAAGTTTTAAATTGATTAGTTTTTTACTATTGAATTGTATGAGTTCCTCATATGTTTATGATAGTAACCATTACTAGATATATTTGCAAATATTTTCTCCCATTCTATAGGTTGTCTTTTAACTTTTTTGATGTTTACTTTGCTGTTCTGAAGGATTTTAATTTGATGTAGTCCTACTTATTTATTTTTGCTTTGGTTCCTGTGATTTTGGTATCAAATTCAAAATATTGCCACAACTAATGTCAAGAGGCTTACCCCTTATGTTTTCTCCTAGGACTTTTATAGTTTCATTTATTATGTTGAAGCCATTGGCTCATTTTTGTTGATTTTTGTGTATGATGTAAGATAGTGGTTCAGTTTCATTCTTTTGCACATGGGCTGCCCAATTTACCATTTAGAGGAGATAATCCATTTCGTCTTATATATTCTTGGCTCCTTTGACATAAATTAACTGACATATATCCTGTTTATTTCTTGGGTCACTACTCTGTTCCACTGATTTATGTATCTGTTTCTATCCTAAAACCATACTTTCTTAAAAAATTTTTTAATGTTTTATTTAATTTTGAGAGAGAGAGAGTGTGTGAGCAGGGGAGGGTCAGAGAGAGAGGGAGACACAGAATCCGAAGATGGGATCCAGGCTCTGAGCTAGCTGTCAGCACAGAGCCCAACGCGGGGCTCGGACCCACAAACTGTGAAATCATGACCTGAGCCAAAGTCGGACGCTTAACTGACTGAGCCACCCAAGCGCCCCCAAACCGTACTCTTTCAATTACTATATCTTTGTAATATAGTTTGAAAGGAGGAAGTGTGATGCCTCTCCTTTGTTCTTCTTTATTAGGATTTCTTTGGCTATTTGGAATTTTTTTGGGTTCCATAGAAATTTTAGAATTGTTTATTTTATTAATGTGAAAAGTGTCACTAGAATTTTTATAAGGTTACATTGGAACTGTAGATTCTATGGTAGTTACGGATAGTTCAATAATGTCAATTCTTCCAATCCATTAGCGCAGAATATCTTTCCACTTATTTGTGTCTTCTTCAGTTTCTTTCAACAATGTCTTACATAGTTCAGTAAATAGATATGTCAGTTTGGCTAAATTTATTCCTAACTATTTTATTCTTTTTGATACAGTCATAAATGGGATCGTCTTCTTACTCCTTGTATCATATTGTTTGTTATTAGTGTATAGAAACACAACCTATTTTTATATATTGATTTTGTATCCTGTAACTTTACTGAGTTTAATTATGATTTCTAACAATTTTTTGGTGGAGTCCTTAGAATGTTCTACATATAATGTGTCATCTGAAAGTAGGAATGGTTTTACTTCTTTTTTTATGATTTGGATGCCTTTTCCTTATCTTTCCCAATTACTCTGGTGAGTACTCCTTGAAGTATGTTGACTAAAAGTGGCAAGAGTTGGCATCCTTGTCTTGTAACTGATCTCGGTTACTGCAGTAGATTGTATGTTTCCAAGAGTACATCTATTTCTTCTACATTTTCCAACTTGGCATATAATTATTCATAGTAAACTCTTATGATGCTTTGTATTTCTATGGCATCTGTTGTAAAGTCTCTTCTTTTGTTTCTAATTTTGTTTATAGGAATCCTGATTCTATTTTCTTGGTAAGTCTAGATAAATATTTGTCTATTTTGTTTATATTTAAGAAAAATACCCAGGTCTTAGTTTTGTTGATTTCTATTTTCTTTTTAGTCTTTATTTCATTTCTTTTGCTAGTCTATTGTAAGTTCATTTTGTGATTTCCTTATTCTACGATTCTTAGTTTTCTTTCTTTTAGTTCCCTAAGGTGTAAATTTAGTTAATTTGAAATCTTTATTTTTCTTTATTGTAGGCATTTATCACTATGAAGTTCTCTCTTAGAACGTTTGCTGCATCCTATTAAGTTTTTGTATGTTTTATTTACATTTTTATTTGTCTCAAGATATTTTTTTATTTCTTTTTTGAGTTCTTCTTTGACCTATTGGCTATTCAGTAGTATGTCCACATATTTGTGAATTTTCCAATTTTATTCTTGTAATTAATTTCTAGTTCCATACTATTGTGGTTGAAAATGATACTTGATATGATTTCAATCTTCTTAAATTTATTAAGGCTTTTTCTGTGACATAACATATGATTATCTTCAAGAGTATTCCAAAAATAAAATAAAAAGGGGAGCCTGGGTGGCTCAGTCGGTTAAGTGTCTGACTTCAGCTCAGGTCATGATCTCATAGTTCATGGATTCGAGCCCCATGTCAGGTTCTGTGCTGAATATTGCTCAGAGACTGGAGCCTGCTTCAGATTCTGTGTCTCCTTCTCTCGCTGCTCCTCCCCCACTCACACTGTCTCACTGTGTCTCTCCAAAATAAATAAATAAATAAATAAATAAATAAATAAATAAATAATTGTAAAAATAGTTTTAAAAGGAGTATACCATGTGTGCTTGAGAAGAATGTGTATGCTGCTGTTATATGGGATGTTTTGTAAATGTTTGTTAGGTTCATCTGGTTTAACATGCAGGTTAAATTTTTCATTTTTCATTTGGGCAATCTATCCATTGTTGGAAATGGAATATTAAAGTTTCCTACTATTATTGCATTGTTGTTTATTTCTCCCTTAGGTCCATTAATATTTGCCTTATATATTTAGGTGATTCTATGTTGGGTTCATCAACATTTACAAATGATATTGTAATGGATTAAGCCATTTTTCACTATATAGTAACATTATCTGTCTCTTATTGACAATTGACTGAAAGTCTATTTTGTCTAATAAATGTATATCTATATATGCATAATAGAGGGTAGCCCTGCCTTCTTTTGGTTTCTTTTTGCGTGGAATATCTTTTCCCATCCCTTCACTTTCAGTTTGTGTGTGTCTTTAAAGCTGAAGCAAATCACTTATGGACATTATATAACTGGGTCTTGTTATTTTATCAGCCACTCTGTGCCCTTTGATTGTGAAATTGAATCCATTTACATTTGAAGTGATTATTGATAGGTTTGGGCTTACTACTGCTATTTTGTTCATTGTCTTCTGGCTGTTTTGCCAGAATTCTCTTGTTTCTTTTTTCTTCTTTTGCTTACTTTGTGATTTGATAATTTTCTACAGTCATATCCTTATATTATTCTCTCTTTCTCTCTTGTGTGTCTATTATAGGTTCTTGCTTTGTGATTACCTCCATGCTTATATAAAGCATATTTATAACAGTTTATTTTAAGCTGACAGCAACTTAAACTTGAATGTGTACTAAAGATCTGTATTTTTACTGTACCCCCCATTTTTTGTCTTTGATGGCACAATTTAAATCTTTTTATCTTATGTATCCATTAAATTATTGTAATTGTTTTTAGTACTTTCATATTTTAACTTTCATAATAGATTTATAAGTGTCTTACCCCCACCATTACATTATAGTATTCAGAATTTAACTATATAATTATTTTAATCAGTGAGATTTATGCTTTCTTGTTTCCCCATTACTAGTTAGTGTCTTTTCATTCAGTTTTAAAAGTCCCTTTAACATTTTTTTGTAAGGCCAATCTGTTGGTGATGAACTCCTTTGGGTTTTGATTGTCTGGGAAATACTTGATCTCTCTAATGCTGACAAACAGCTTTTCTGGGTAGAGTATTCCTGGTTGGAAGTTTTTTCTTTCAGCTCTTTGAATATATCATGCCACTCCCTCTGTCTTGCAATTTTCTGCTGAAAAATCTGATGATACTTTTATGGGGTAGGGGGTTCTCTTGCATGTGACAAGTTGCTTTTCTTTTGCTTTTTAAAAGATTTTTCCTTGTCTTTAACTTTTTTACAATTTAGTTATGTATGTGGGTATAGGTCTTTTTTGGATTATTTTAGTTGGACTTTCTGTCCTTCTTGGATATGGATTGCTATTTCTCTCCCTAGTTTAGGGAGTTTTTAGTTACTATTTCTTTGATTAAGCTTTCTTCCCTTTTCTGTTTTCCTTCTGGGATCTCTATTATGCATGTGTTGATTTGTTTTACTGTATCCCATACATCCTGTCTTTTTCTTTTTTTCTTTTATTTTGCTCCTGTGATGGATGAGTTCCACTGCCCTGTCTTCTGGTTTGCTGATCCTTTCTAACACGTGATTTTGTCTGCTGTTAAGTTCTTTTGTTGAAATTTTCAGGTCAGTTTTTATATTCTTTACATATGTGATTTCTCCTTAGTACTTTTTAACTTCCTATCTCTTTGTGGGAACTTTTACTTTATCAATGCATTATTCTCCTGGTCCAGTCAGCATCTTTATGAGCACTGTTTTGAACTCTTTATCAGATAAATCTCTTATCTCCATTTAATTAAAGGTGGTTTCTAGAGTTTTGTCTTAGTCTTTTGTTTGGAACATATTGTTTCCTTATTTTACTTGACTTTCTGTGCATTAGATAAAACATGTACTTCTCCCACAGCCCTGAAGGAGTAGCTTTGTGTAGGATATGAACATTATCATTTGGTCAGGTCCTAGCTCCTAGTTTTCTCTCAAACCTTATTGATAATGCAAACTAGAATCTTTGTTCTTAGTCGTTCCAGTAGTGGAAGTTGTTGTCAATATCTGTCAGTGTCCTCAAGGGGAGGATACCAGTCAGCACTTAAATTTGAGCTTTTGGAAGCTGGACCCTCAGCTACAGCTTGTAAGATATGCAAAACAGCTTCTTTCAGGAAAAGACTGGGAGATGAGTATTTCTAACTTGTGCCTCTGTACTGAGCTCTTGGGTTATAGCCAGTCAAGAACTGTTTCTTTGTTTGCTACAGTATTCTGAAACTTTTTAAAAATTTTTAATGTTTATTTTAAAGTTTATTTTATTTTTTAAAATAGTTTATTGTCAAATTGGTTTCCATATAACACCCACTCCTCTTCACCTACAGATGCAAGCTTCACTGGATACTAAAGCCAAGAAATCAATAGTTGCATCCTCTGGGTGGCAACCACAATGCTGGAGTGCCATACATGTGCATAAGCTCCTTACAGGGAAATACTGGTGACCTGGAGTGTGGCCGAGGGAGATTGAAATAATCCCTTAGATGTGTGGTAAATTAGGGGCCTGGCCCTCAGGTTACAGCCTTAAAAATATTCAATTAGGTTTTTCTCAGGGAAAGGCTGGGATATGGGTGTTCCTACTACCTCTGCACTAAGACCTGAGGGAATAGCCAGTGTGAGTCCTAATAAGCCAATTAGGGCTGTTTCTTTGTTTGCATAGTGTTGTGGGTCTCATGGATGCAAGCCCCATTGGCTTTCAGAGGTAGGTGTTTTGATTCCTGTCATTAGGTGGAAATTTTCAAACTTAGCGTACTAGATGCTAGGTCCAAAATCTTGATTCGTCAGGAAGAAGCTGGCAGTTGTATTTCCTCCCCATTGTATGTTGCTGTGCTGGGTATGGAGTTTATACTGAGTGTATCTCAGCCTTTCTTACCCATTTTGGTGTAGTTTTTCCTCTCATTTGCCTAGTGTTTACGAATCACTCAGCTAATTTCTGTATTTCTTTCAGAGGAAATTGTTATATGTGTAAATGTTGTTTCAGTATATCTGTGGGAGGAGATGAGTTAAGGAATCTTTTATGTCACCAAGTTGGACCAGGACCCCAATGTCATTTCTTTTCTGAAGTTTTAAGCCTTCTTTGGTTATCATTTCTTTCTTTCTTTTTTTTTAATAGTACTTTTTGTAACCAATTTTAATTGAGAGTTTTACTGGCACCAAATTCTTTGTTGTTTTTTAAATCTGAGAATGTCTTTATTTTCTTTTCATTCATAAAGGATATTTTTGCTGGATATAGCGTGTAGTTGATTGTTTATTTCCTTAAGTACTTGAAAAATATTGTGCAACTTATTAAAAATGGTTCCAAAAGAAATATATTTGTCATTTGAATTGATTTTACGTATAAGTAATGTACCATTTCTATCTGTGTGCTTTCAAGGCTTTTTCTTTTCTTTTTTTATTTCCAGAAGTTTAATTATGATGTGTTTTGGTGGCATGGATTTCTTCACATTTATCCTATTTTAGATATTATGTTTTTTTAATCTTTTGTTTTCCCCCAAATTAGGAAGTTTTCATTGTTTTTTTGGACAATTTTTGATTCCCACTCTTTCTCTTCTCTCCTGGGAGCTTAATGATATGAATATTAGCTCTTTTGTTATTGCTTCATGTGTCCCTGAAACCTTGTTCATTTTTTTCTTTTAAAATAATTTCTGTATTTGAGATTTTATTAATCTGCTTTCAAGTTCGCAGATTCTATCTTCTGTCATGTCCACTCTACTGTTGAACCCATATAGTAAGGTTTTTATTTTTGTTTTTATATATTTCAGTTCTATAATTTCCATTTGGTTATTTTCTATAAATTTTATCATTTTTATAGGTTTTATTTCTTTGTTGAGATTTTTAATGATTTTTATTTATTGAAAGATACCTCATAATTGCTTGTTGAAGCATTTTGACAGTTACTTAAATCCTTGTCATATAATTCAAGCTTCTGATTCAACATCGATAAATTAATTGTTTTTGATTGTTTTCTTCATTCAAGTTCTGATTTCCCTGCTTCTCATTATGACCAATGATTATTCTGGACATTTTTAATATTATATTATAAGAGTCTGTATTGTATTTAATCATTATTGTAGTAAGTGGTATTCCTTAGAGGTATAGTGCAAATTAGGGTAGGGTGGAAATTCGTCTCCTATCTACACCATTTTGAAACCTTTCTAACAAATAGAGCAACTATTTGTACTATATTACTGTCTCTGAGTGTGAATCTAAGCTCAACTTCCCAAGAGTTCCTGGAAATGGAGATCTGACTAACATCTCTATATTCCTGTAGGGTGGAGGTGGAAACTCAGTTCCCAGTAGAGTCTAAACGACAGCATGGGAAGGGAATGGAGGAGTGGGGCACCAAATAATATAGTGCCTCACCACCTAGATTTGCTTCTTTGATGCTGAGTAGAGATGGAGGCTGAGCTCTCCAGCAGACCCTGCCGATAGCCAGTGAAGGAGGAATATGAATGTTGACTAGCTGTTTCCCATTCAGCCTCAGTGCTGGTAGGTGGAAATGTAAGTTAAACTTCTCACTGGGCCTTATTGAGACAAGAGTAGGAAGAAGTAGTGTGCTAACTAGCCTGAATTATATATATCTTGGTATCTTGCTGGGTGAGGGTGGAGGAGGTTCAGTTTGTCAATACTAACCCTTCAGGGGAATTATATTGTTGCCTCCTGCTTCCATCAGAGAGGCATGGACAATCTTAAGTTCCCTACTTGGCCATTACTGACACCAGTTGAAGTAGAGAACTGCCTGATTTTGCTATGCAGCGAATGGAAGATCAATTCCATGCTTGGCCCTGCTGAAACTGAAACCACTGGGTAGGGAAATTGGAGCATGTTCCTTATTTCGGGATGGGTTGGACGGTCAACTTCCCACTCGGCCTGTTGAAACTTCAGGGGTGAAGAAGGACAGGAGTGTGTGTCCTTTTTGAATTGATTTTTGGCTGGAGTAAGGTGGGAATTACTTAAGAGATTTTCTGAGGTTAGGCTAGCATTTTTCCAGTCATTTTGTTGGGGGGAAGCAGACTTTTTCTCAAGGTTTTTTTTCCTGTTTATTTTGGCAGTTTTGAGTTGGAGGCTTCTCTGAAACCTTTTCTGGGACATGCATTAGGTGATATGGATACCCAGGGGAATGACTATGTATTGTTTCTCAAGTTGTGAGGTTTTAGGATCTTTGTCTTTTTACATTTCTCTTTCCACCATTCAGGGTCTTCCTGTGCTTGTTTGTTTTGTTATGTTTAGAGATTTTTAGTTACAAAAGGGAGGGTCTGGGAGGTTTGGGGACACTTTGTCTTGGCAGGATCCCATTTTATTGATTTTTACCTCTCTAATATCTTTCAAATCCATTAATGTCTCAGTATTCCCATTGTAGCATCCTTAATATTCATAAATTCACCCATCTTTGTATAACCTCACTAATATATATTGTGAGAGCATTTTTCCAACAAAAAATAAAGAGACCTAAAAACGTTAAAAAAGGTTTTTAAAAAATTACTTCCAGTGATGAAGGCAATTTGGGAGATGGAGCTTAGATTATTAGTATTAGGGCTCCTAGGATTTCATGGCTTAAGTTTATAGGGACAATATATAAGATCATTATAAATTTGGATTGTTTTCCAAAATCTTAAAGTTATGAGTCTTACAATTTTAGTAATTCAGATGAGGGAGAAATCACTTCTAGCTATGGTTTTCAGGGAAGCATTCGTGCAAAGAATTGATTTTATTGGACAAGCAAAAAACAAGATATGAATAAATTTACAAAACATACTTGGGGTGGTGGTAGAGTAGACTTGTTTGTTTGAAGGAGTCTCTGATGGTTTTCCTAATTAATGATAATTATCACTTTCAGTGCTTTTCTTATTTTATGGATTAACAAGTCACTGGATTAGAAATTTTGATTCAGTAGGCCTGAGTGGAAGTGCAGGAATCTATTTTATTTTATTTTTATATTTTTGATTTCTAGTTTATTGTCAAGTTGGTTTCCATATAACACCCAGTTCTCTTCCCCACAAGTGCCCTCCTCCATGACCATCACCCACCTTTCCTTTCCCTCCTCCCCCTTCAGCCCTCAGTTTGTTTTCAGTATTCAAGAGTCTCTCATGATTTGCCTCTTTCCCTCTCCATGACTCTTTTTCCCTCTTCCCTTCCCCATGGTCGTCTGTTAAGTTTCTCCTGTTGGACCTACGAGTGAAAACATATGGTATCTGTCTTTCTCTGCTTGACTTATTTTGCTTAGCATGACACCCTGGAGGTCCATCCACTTTGCTATGAATGGCCAGATTTCATTCTTTCTGATTGCAATGTAGTATTCCATTGTATATATAAACCACATCTTCTTGATGAATTCATCAGTTGATGTACATTTAGGCTCTTTCCATGATTTGGCTATTGTTGACAGTGCTGCTATGAACATTGGGGTACAGTACCCCTATGCATCAGCACTTATATATCCCTTGGGTAGATCCACAGCAATGCTATTGCTGGGTCATAGGGGAGTTCTACTGATAATTTTTTTAGGAACCTCCACACTGTGTTCCAGAGCAGCTGTACCAGTTTACAATCCCACCAACAGTGTAGGAGGGTGACTGTTTCTCCACATCCTCACCAGCATCTATAGTCTCTTGATTTGTTCATTTTAGCCACTCTGTCTGGCATGAGGTGGTATACCAGTGTGGTTATGATTTGTGTTTCCCTAATGATGAGTGATGTTGAGCATCATTTCATGTGCCTGTAGGCCATCTGGATGTCCTCTTTGGAGAAGTGTCTGTTCATGTCTTCTGTCCATTTCTTCACTGGATTATTTGTTTTTCAGGTGTGGAGTTTGGTGAGTTCCTTGTAGATTTTGGATACTAGCCTTTGATATGTCATTTGCAACTATCTTTTCCCATTCTGTCGGTTGCCTATTAGCTTTCTTGATTGTTTCTTTTGCAGTGCAGAAGCCTTTTTATCTTGATGAGGTCCCAATAATTCATTTTGGCTCTTGATTCCCTTGCCTTTGGAGATGTGTCGAGTAGGAAATTGCTGTGATTGAGGTCAAGGAGGCTGTTTCCTGCTTTCTCCTCTAGGGTTTTGATGGTTTCCTGTCTTACGTTCAGGTTCTTTATCCATTTTGAGTTGATATTTGTGAGTGGTGTAAGAGAATGGTCTAGTTTCATTCTTCTGCATGTTGCTGTCCAGTTCTCCCAGCACCATCTGTTAAAGAGGCTGCCTTTTTTCCATTGGATACTCTTTTCTGCTTTGTCATAGATTAATTGGCCATCCATTTGTGGGTCCAGTTCTGAGTTCTCTATTCTATTCCATTGGTCTGTGTGTCTGCTTTTGTGCCAATACCATACTGTCTTGATGATGACAGATTTGTAGTAGAGGCTAATGACTGGCATTGTGATGCCTCCTGTTTTGGTTTTCTTCTTCAATATTATTTTGGCTATTCGGAGTTTTTGGTGGTTCTATATGAATTTTAAGATAGTTTACTCTAGCTTTGAGAAGTGCGGGAATCTATTTTAAATAAGCATTTCAGATGATTGTTAAGTTCAAGGTAACTTGGGAAACAGAACTGTAGAAAACACAATGGCAGCTCAAGTTGGAATAAAAGTAGGCTCCAGATTATGTGAGGCTTTCAATGCCAGATGAAAAGTCTCAGAATGATGTTGCTGAACAAGAGGAATATTTAACATTTGCATTTCTGTGACTCCCTTCTATTCCCTACACTGGAAATGGTGCCAGTATTATGGATGTGGATAGCATAGGTTGATAACTATTGTCTTGTTAACATTGAAATAACTATTAGGATTACCTGAACTCTGCAAAAATATGTAGTTGCAGGAATGAGACCTTTCAATTCATAGCTCAAACAAGAGCCAGTGTATATCAAGTGCATCGATTCTTCAGCTTGTCCCCACTCTAGTCTGTAATCTGTGATTTCAGCCCCATTACATACAGGAATCTAAAAGATGCAGCAAATACAGAAATTGAGTTCTTTCTATAAATTGTCACTATACTAGATACTGTGGAGAATTACACCATGACCTTTTGATGTCAAAACTCAATATATTAAATAGTATGAGATATAGACAAGAATAGAAAATAATTAAATCTAAGACAAAGCACTATAATTGGCATTAAAAGGCTCAAATAAAATTAAGAGAAAAGATTGGCTAATCCCACATATTTGATAAATTCTTGTTTGTAACTTGTTAAAATTATTCTCAAATAGGTTACTTAAAGAGCAAACTTAGATATATTAATGTTGCTTAATGTTACTATTGATTATAGTGGGTTCAAACACAAATTCCAATAGTCTCTGGATTTTGTACAGTGCTGTAATTAGACCTGTCATTTATTATTATCAGACTAAACCTTTTGTGCCTGTGCTAGAAACCCTCTGCTAGAGTCTAGGAAAAATGGAAAAAAAATACAAAGGTATCTAAGTGGTTTAATAATTTGGCCAATTTTCTTTAGTTTGCTTAAATGCGAAGCTATTCACATGAATGCAAAACATTTTTAATTAAAAATTTTTTTTTTATTCTCAAGTTAGTTAACATACAGTGTAGTCTTGGCTTCAGGAGTAGAATCCAGCGATTCATCACTTAAATTTAACAGCCAGTGTTCATTCCAACGAGTGCCCTCCTTAATTCCCATCACCCATTTTCCCCACCCCACACCTCCAATCCCCCACCCCCATCAACCTTTAGTTTGTTCTCTGTATTTAAGAGTCTCTTATGGTGGTGCAAGACATTTTTTAAAACTTCATTACATCATAGTCACATTTTCATGTGTCATATTATAGAGTTACATGCAAACAAACATGACCAGAGATTTCCCAATGAAGTTAAAAAAAAAAGTAGATTCTATAAATTTATTATTTATTTATTTATTTACTTATTTATTATAAATTCGCTTAATTTTATTATCTCGGGGCGCCTGGGTGGCTCAGTCGGTTAAGCCTCCGACTTCGGCTCAGGTCAGATCTCACGGTCGTGAGTTCGAGCCCCGCGTCAGGCTCTGTGCTGGCAGCTAGCTCAGAGCCTGGAGCCTGCTTCCAGTTCTGTGTCTCCTTCTCTCTCTGCCCCTCCCCCTCTATGCTCTGTCTCTCTCTGTATCAAAAATAAATAAAACATTAAAAAAATTTAAAAAAAAATTTTTATTATCTCATGTTTTGGTTTTAAGAATTGTATTAGTTACTTATTGATAGTATATTTGGTTTTCCAAATATATTAATCTCCATAAAAATAGGCTCTGGAAAGCAAAATTACCATAGTCTTAGCCTTTCTAATAGTATGAATAATAGGTCTTATGTACATTCTAGAATCATGGCTCAAGATTTATGGAACCTTAATCTAAACTCGGACTCCTTAGGGAGTTGTATACTTTAAAAAATATGCTAAAGCAATTACTGTGCTCTTATATAAACAAAATTAATAAAAATAAGTTGATAACGTACCTCCCAGCTAACAACAACACAGGTCGGACCCTTGCAGGTTACCACAGGTGTACCACATTGAGAAGGAGGGCTTGGGACTGGTGCAGTTTCACACTTCTTTGAATGAGCTCCAGACTACAAATAAACACAAACAAATAAGTAAACACAAAAATGATTGTGCAGGTATGGTCACTCCCTATTTTGAGAGGAAGTAGAAGTATATATTCATCCAAAGTGAAATGAACTATGAATGGGCAAATGAATAATATAACTTCCCCCAGCATTTTCACTGCTTTTAACCAGAAACTGGATTTTTCAGATATTAATTTACTCACTGTGCATCTCACTTTGGAGCCAGGGTGTCTTCGTTTGTCATTTTGGTTACCTTCTTCCTTTGTGACATTTGCAAATGCTTCTGAGTTTCCATTAGTAGGAGGATTTTCTACAAAAATGTATAAAATAAACTTAAAATATTTGCAAATAATTTTGAGGATGTTACTTTAAAATAATACAAAATAATTTTAGAAGACACAATGTCAAAACACATAATAAAGTAACAAAAATCAAATTATATTAGTTTGTATCAATTAAATTTTAAATTTAATTTCCAGACATTTAAAACATTTAAAAATCCATTAAAAAATGGATCAACCTGAATGGTATTATGTCAAGTGATGTGACTCAAACAGAGAGACCATATAATTTCATACCATATGATTTCACTTATATGTGGAATCTAAAAAATGAACAAACAAAAAACCAGACTCTTTAAATACAAAGGACAAACTGGTGGTTACCAGAGGAGAGGTGGGTGGGGGGATGGGCAATAGATAAAAGGGATTAAGAGGTGCAAACTTAAGGTTATAAAATAAATAAATCATGGAGATGAAAAGTACAGCATAGGAAACATATATAACCAATAATATTGATTGTATGGTGACAGATGGTGATTATAATTATTGTGGTGAGCACTAATGTATAGAATCGTTGAATCAATATGTTGTACACCTGAAACTATTATAACATTGAATGTTAACCATACCCCAAATGCTTTTGTGATTTCAACTACCAGGTAAGAAACAGTTTTCTAAATATTATTCAATTTTGTAGTAAAAAACCTACTTGCTCTGCTTTAATAGCATTAATTTTGTTTTTCTTTAATGGTTATTTTTTAGAGAGAGAGAGAGAGAGAACAAGCGAATCAGGAAGGGGCATAGAGAGAGGGAGACACAGAATCCAAAGCAGGCTCCAGGCTCTGAGCTGTCAACACAGATCCCAACACGGGGCTCAAACTCATGGACCCTGAAATCAGGACCTGGGCAGAAGTTGGATGCTTAACTGATTGAGCCACCCAGGTGCCCCTAATAACATTAATTAATTAAAATCAGAGGTTACAAAACAAGAAATTTAGGTAAAGTCATTCAAATCATACAAGAAGCCTCACCACATTTGATGTTGGTGTCTCTGGTTATTGCTTCACCATTCAAGGGTGGAGGATGGCAAGATGCAGGAGAAAGAGTAGGTGTTTCAATAGTCAATATATCTGAAGGCTAAGAGAGGTACAACATACATTATGATATTAAATTCAAATTCAGCTTTTAAAAACATTTTTAACACACAAATCCTCAATTTAAAAACTTCTCTCTCTCTGTTTCCTCACCTGGCTTTGACCTATAGGTGAAGTACAAAAGACTCTCAGTTTATATGTAGTACCAGGTTTCAGGTGATCATATAGAAATTCCTTTGTGGTTCCGTTGTAGATTATGTTCCAGGAATTCACTGAAGGGATAAAAACAAATTTATCCAATTTATTTATAAGTAGCTTACAAATGCTATGGGTCCCATTATTATCTCATGTATATACCAAGAAATAAGCATTTTGGAAATTAACTGTGGTCCAGTTACCTATTTACAATAGGTCCAGTTACTTATTCACAATAATTATATTACTTATAGAACTCGACATAAAATAATAAAATATCAGTAAATAAACATAACTTGTTACTAAATAATGGAGAAATCTAAGTTTAGTTAATAGCATTATAGCATTGTATGAATGCCAATTTTCTGGTTTTGATAATTGTACTATGGTCATGTAAGATATTAATTTTAGGAGAAGCTGAGTGAAGGTTATGTATGGAAATTCTCTATACTATTTTGGCAAATTCTAGGTAAGTATAAAACTATTTCAAAATAAAAACTTAAAAAAATCATAATATGGGGTGCCTGAGTGGCTCATTTGGTTAAACATCTGATTTCAGCTCAGGTCATGATCTCACAGTCTGTGAGTTTGAGCCCTGTGTTGGTCTCTGCGCTGACAGCTCAGAGCCTGCAGCCTGCTTTGGATTCTGTGTCTCCCTCTCTCTTTGTCCCTCCCCTAATGGCATTCTGTCTCTCTCTCAGGAAATGAATAAACATAAAAAAATTTAAAAAAATCATGATGCATAGTTGCTGTGATGAGCCCCTGGTGTGGCGTGGAAGTGTTGTATATTGTACACCGGAAAGTAATATTACATTGGATATTAACTAACTGGAATTTATTTTTTAATGTTTTATTTATTTTTGATACAGAGAGAGACAGAGCATGAGAGGGGGAGGGGCAGAGAGAGAAGGAGACACAGAACCGGAAGGCGGTTCCAGGCTCTGAGCTAGCTGTCAGCACAGAGCCTGACACGGGGCTCGAACCCACGAACGTGAGATCTGACCTGAGCCGAAGTCGGAGGCTTAACCGACTGAGCCACCCAGGCACCCCTACTAACTGGAATTTAAATGAAAACTTAAGAAAACCTATAATTTAACTTTGAAAAAAATCATAATGTCTTACCATCTGAATTTTCACTAACTTCTAAACTGTAACTTGAAATGTATGTCCCACCATTATCTTGTGGTGGTTCTGAGAAGAGAAATAAAATTTTAATTATTCTTGAATAAACTTAAGAGGTTTTCACTGGAAATTTATAAATTCATTTTTTTGTGGAGAAAAAATACAAACATGAAACAATAGGATATTAATATTGGACATGAAACATTTAAAGTGACATTTTAAAGTTCTTTGGAAGAGACTAAAATGCTAAGTATTTGTACCTTGAATTTGATTTTTCCAAATTAGAGGCCAAATAATTTATAAAAATATTTTTCTTGTCATGTTGACATTTATCATTGATGTGTCTTTATAATTATGGCCTCTATATTAGATATACTCTTACTTGGAATAATTATAGTTGTTAAGGGCTCTTAAAAATTTAGCAATTTGTTCATACATGAATTAATGAGATAGCAATAGAGAACTCGACACAGAACTGGAAAAATATCCTTTATAACTTATCTCATTTATACAGTGAAATACCTCATATAAAAATAATTACAAAAATATGTTATAAAGCTGAGGGCAATTAGGGAAGACTTCTCAATAGTTAATATTAAGACAGAGAGAGCACACTTTAAATACAAAAACATTACCCCATCCAATTTTCACTTTGTGTGCATAGATCTTTCCCTTTATATATGGTTTTTTAGGGGATCCAGGCTTATCTGGACAGGTAGTATATTTTACTTCTCCACTGGGGTTACTCCTTCCTTCCAAAGTGTAGGCAAAGATCTGTTTGAGTAAAAGAGAATGCCTTGGTTGACCACTGGAAATAAATGTATGATTTGAAAATGTGCATAGCTTGCAAATAGTATTATAAAGCAAGTTATTTGACTGAAAAATTCTGAGAACTAAAATAACATTTAATTTCAGCCAAAAATGACATTCATTTTTACCTCCAGTGACAAGTATTTACTATTAAAATCATGATAGAAATTTATAAATTATAGCTACATACCCTAAACTTGTATGTAGTACTTCTCTGAAGATTTCTTACAGTGCATGAGAGGTCCTCTCCATTATATTTAGGTTTAAAACCCAACTCCTGGAAATGAAAGACAATAAACTTAGGAATCAGGCAGGCCTGCATTCACGTTCCAACTTCAACTTATTTTCCATCTGGGTGGTCCTGAGCAAGACCCTTAGTCTCTCTGAACTTTAGTTTCTCTATAAAAAAGGGAGATACTTTTTATTTTATTTATTTTGGAGAGAGTTAGTGGGAGGGGGAGCAGAGGATGAGAGAGAGAATCTCAAGCAGGCTCCTCATGGAGCCTGATGCAGGGCTCGAATCCACGACTCTGGGATCATGGCCTGAACCGAAACCGAGTCGGATGCTCCACTGACTTGAGCCACCTAGGCACCCTGCCCTGATACTTTCTACTTTAAAGGGCTCCTTTTTTTTCAGGATGTAATGTGATAATATACATGAAGGCACTTAGCATAATAATTATGCAGAACTCCTCACTGTTAGTTTCTTCATTTAAAATGTGGTAAAATATACATAATATAAAATTTGCAGCTGCTTTTTAACTTGACTAGCTTATTTAGTGTAGACTTGAAAGTTCAGAATGCAATTAACCAGTTTGCCCACCCTCACCAGGAATCCAAGGAGATGAGGAAAGTGTTTGCCCTGGTAGAAGTATGCAGAAGATCTCTGTGACCATGCAAGATCATTTGGGATAGGCTCAAAGTTGAAGATCTAACACACTGCACTGAGTATCTACTGTGTTGTTATGGCTTCTGCTGCTTTTAGATAATTTTCAGGGACTTGGGTACCTTCATATCTCCTTGTGCTGGCTTGCTTAACCTTGGCTCTAACTTGGTCCCATCTAGAACACAGAGACTCAGAAATCATGCAGTTTGATTGAGTAGAAATTAATGGTAGGAGAGAGAAAGAGGAAAACCAAGAAACAAACTCTTAATTATAGAGAACAAACTGATTGTTAGTAGACATGGATGGAACTAGAGAGTATAATCCTAAGCAAGATAACTCAGTCAGAGAAAGACAGATACCATATGATTTCACTCATATGCGACATAGAAACAAAACAAGCCAAGAGAAGAGAATAAGAGACAGAGAGAGACAAATCAAAAAAAACAGACTCTTAATTACAAAGAACAAACTGATGATAAACAGAGGAGTGGTGGGTGGGGGGATGGTTTAAATAGGTGATAAGTATTAAGGAATGCACTTATTGTGATGAGCACTGGGTGTTGTATACCTGAAACTAATATTTCTCTGTATGTTAACTACCTAGAATGTAAATAAAAACTTAAAAGAAGAAATTAACTTAAATCTAAGATTTTTTAGTATAAAATGCTTATAAGATGTACCTAAAACTGAAGTTGAAGATTAAAACATGTGAAGAGAAAACTTACAGAGCCTGCTTCCTCCATTTCTAGTACATAAGTAAGACTGTCATTTGGGGTTGTGTTACTTGGAGCACACCATTCTAGTGACAAAGTACAGATTCCTGCTTCTTTTAGCTTAGGAGGTAAAGGTGTTGGAGGCATAGTTCCTGATGTATGGAAGACTGCTATTTCACTGAAATCACTGAAAAAAAATTAATGTGGAAAAATTATTTTCAGGTTCTTATTGAAGTATAGACTTTTAAATATTGCAATAATTCAACATACCTCAAGCCAAAGTTATTTTTGGCAGCTAGTCGGAATGAATATTTTGTAGAAGCATTTAGTTTAAGAATTTTGTACTGTTTCATGGTACCCATATAGCAACTTTTGAAGTCTTCACCTTTCCCCTTAATCATAGACACAAAATATTAGAATATTATAAAATGCTGCAAATATAAAAAATTTTCATAACATTAATAACCATTTATAAACAAGTGCCTTCCAAAAATAAAACTGTTTACCTCATCCCATTCCAAAAGGAAGCCATTTATTTTGGAACCATTATCATTGGAACCCTAAATATATCAAAAGATAAAATTATGATGAATGGGATGCTTTTACTCAGTAGATGTACACACACACACACACACACACACACACACACACACACGCTATAATTAAGGTGATTGAAATTACTCTAAAATTAAACTTGCTTACATTTTGTTTTTAAAGCAATCCAGATTTTGAAGTTAAAATGCACTTTATTTTACAGTCTATAAGACATGTTCAAATTCTAGGTCTTGTGTTTTCCAAGTTTTATGTGATAGAGTTAGTACTTAAGTAAATTAAGAGGTAGATTTATTGGTAACTACAGTTATAAATAAATTTATGTTGTAAAAATTGACACTTCACCTTTTACTAACTGAAATTCTTATTGATATTTCTCAATTTACTTGATGCTTGATATAGATTTAAGAGAAAGATGATTATGGAAAAGGAAAAGTGCTAGGTAAATAGATCAGATGAGACATTCATAATTTCATATTTAAAATTCAAGACAAAGTAGAAAGAATGTTTTTAAATTAAAAAAAAAACAAATGTTCATTTTGAGGGGCACTTGTGGGGGAGAAGCACTGAGTGTTTTATGGAAACCAGTTTGAAAATAAACAAAAGAAGCGATTGCCTAAATTCTGTGGGCCTAGCACAGTGTACTTAATAAACGCTAATAACCTGGGGAAGAAAAAAACAAATGGAGGAGTCTTTGGGAGTAAAATACTTACTTTCCACTGTAAATTCAGGCTGCTCTTGGATCGGTTAATTAGTTTGGGCGCAGGTGGAGGGTCTGGTTTACAACCTGGAGTTGTGAAGCTAACTACTTCAGACACAGTTTTGTGTGCTGAGCCTCTTATGGTTGTGATTCTAAAAATGTAATGACAGTTATCGTAAGCTTTCAGGTATTTATCCTAATGTACTAAATTGGGTACTTGAGTTTTCAGGTATATTTTAGGAGATTATTATAAAAATTGTTCTCATAGAGCAAACTTGGATTGTTAACAGATAATGAGTCCCAAATCACCCCCTCGCCAGTTCTAAATGACAAAAAGTACACGAATGCTGGATTTTGAAGAGGATGTTCTGAAGCTTGAAGGAAAAGCCACTCAGCTGGCAAGTAGCAAGCCTGACTGCAGAAATCATAAGCAGTAAACTGATAAAGACTGGAGAGTCTACCTAGCTACAGGGTGGGAGGAGATTGTGTAGGGTGGATTTCTTACCTTACAAAATAGGCCATGCATGGTTGTAGATCAAGTAGAGTAAATGTAACTCCGTCACCACTGTGAACATAATCTTTGTTTATGAATGATGTCACACATATTTAATAGCTAAGTAACAATTGTAATCGTATATATTCAAGTGATTAACAAAGAAGCACAATTTTTCTTGAAGTTTAGATAAGTTTAACCCATTTTATATGAATGCAAACAAGTGATACTAATACTTCAAATTTTTCATTTGCATGCTAAATTAATAAGGCTTTAAGAAATGAAGTTTTCTAATTTTACCACTGTAACTTCTTCCACTGTAATAATACAGATTTGCCTTTAACTAGCTTATTTTAAATAGTGTTGATATGAAAAGCCTCAAGAACACTGTGCATCATGCAATTTATTCATTCAGTTACACAGCGAAATCTTTCTGGGGAGGGCACCTATTTGCAATAGTGGATAAAGTGGCTGCGCTTCTACACCTATGTCTTTCTGAAACAGTCATAAGTACCTAGGAATGAGCAGGGGAGGGGCAGAGAAATAGAGGGAGACACAGAATCCGAAGCAGGCTCCAGTCTCTGAGCTGTCAGCCAGAGCTCAAACCCACAGACAATGAGTTCATGACCTGTGCTGAAGATGGATGCTTAAATGACTGAGCCACCCAGGTGCCCTAAGATGATTATTTTTTAAGCAAAGGCTGATATTTCTATGCAAAGTCCATTCAAGATTGTAGGGTGATTAGAATATTTTTTTTATTAAAAAACAGACTTTTATTAAATACATAACACCAAAAAAGACCACCATGTAACCTCATGCAAAACTTAATTTCACAAATAGCTTTTCATCACATTTTACATCTTTCCATCCCTCTACCCAACAGAGAAGACTGTGTATTATACTTCTTAAATTTAAAGTTTCTAGCTGCTAATTATAAAGGAAGTGAAACTTTTCGTAACTAGTTACATTTAAAATTTCACTTTAAGTCTCCGAGTAAAGATGACAAATTTTAGCAAATGAAGTTTAAGATGTGTTATGATTTTTATTTTTTTAAATTTTTATTTTTTTGATTTTGGCAATTATTTTTATTTTATTTTATTTTATTTATTTTTTTTCTTATTTTATTTTTTTTACTTTATAAAGTTTCATATTTTTTAACATATGCAATTATTTTCCATCATTTAAAATACAGTGGTTACAATGACACTCCAAACAGAAAAGCAAAGTAAAAAATCAAAACACCAACTTCTGTTTCATGTAATTAGACTTATACAGAAATTAGAAGGTTAAGTAACAACTAGTTAATCACTTAATTTCACAGCTATCTGAAGTGGCAATCGTTATATAGCAGCTTATCTATGATACATTCAAGATAAATGATACAATTTATTACTTGTTCATAAGCTACAACATAGCCTACTTAATACCTTTCCTTAAATTCCACTTCTATACTACAATATGCTTGAGGTCCACCAAAGACTTAATCATCCATTTCCTACATAAAAGTAGCTACTTTTTTGGATTTTTAAAGTGTTGTACAGACAGTTCTAGATCTCTGACTTATATCTTGCATAATTGTTTGGTGGGCAAAGGAATTTCTCCTTCTTGCTCACTTGTGATTTCCTTTCTACTGTGCCTCTCTGTTTGTTCTCTTTTCAGATTGCATCTCTTTATTTGGTTGAGAAGCTGTTTGTTCAGAGTGGTTGGGTATGCTCTTGTTGTGTCCTCTATTGTATTCTCCCTAGTCCTGGTTCTATCTTCTGAGCACATTGCTAAGCTCATCTTGTTAGTCATAGCTCCACCTTATAACTAGCTTCTGTAATGAATTTTCCAAGAAAGCCCAAGTCTTAAATCCCATTGCAATGCAAATACCTCATTTGTGTTGCCAAGGGCCTACCATAAAGTGATTTTTTTCCCTAAAATGACCTAAGTGAAAAAAGAGAAGGGAGAATTGGAGGGAACATTTCTCCCCAGAGTATAAACTTGTTAAAAGGAAAGCTGTAAACTGAATAGAATGAACCAGTTGATATTTAAGGTCCTTCTCAGCACTAACATACCTAGGATTCATTGAATTTCACGGACTGACCTGGCAACCTCCCACCACATATAAAACTATTTTAGTAGAAAATTTCATTTAAAGCTTGGAAAGTTTTTCAGAAAAAGATCTTTAGAACCCAGTCTAGGTATAAGTTGAGGTCTATACATTTAGATAGCTTATTTGAATTGAATTATGAGAAATGAGAGATGATTAAAAATAAACAGACTTACATATATACATTTTTATAGTTTCCATTTTTACCACTGTTAGATATTGCCAGTTCAAATGTCACAGGAGATTTGGTGTGATCACATTTCTTAGAACCATGTAGTTTCCATGAAATAACAGCAGATCTTGTTTGAATATCAGAAACCTAAAATAAATATCAAAATTCAAGTGGGATATTTAAAAAATATAACCTGTAACTTATAAGTATAATCTTTTCTTACATGTTTTTGATGCTAAGAATATTATTCTTCTCATATTAGGTGCTTAAATACAGTGATTAAACAATGCCATTAATATTTTTTAATAATACTATTCTGAATCTTTATGTATAGCTGAAGGAGATTATGAAATTTTAACTAGGTAAAGGCTTCAAATTAAAACTTTACTAGTGAAAAATATCAGTGAATTTGCACATTTTAGAGTGAAAAACTAAATTAAAAGGAATGTTTAAATATTCAGTTTAGTTACTTACTATAGGTTTCTCAATAGTGAAACAGCATGACTTCCCATGTTTTATTATGCATTCTAAAAGAAAAGACCCCAAAAGAAAATATTACATTGGCAAAAACAAGAGAAAGAAGTTAGATGTCTATTACCCAACTACAAATACATCATCACCAGGAGAGCTACTTACTAAACACCTAGTAGCAATTTACGTTAAAGTTTTAAAGGAAGAGAGAAGTGTAAAATGTATGTTATCAAACAAACTCTGACAAAAGAGAGTCCCTAACTTAAATGAAATAATGTGAATTACAATTATAAAATAATTTGCAATGTTTCACTGGAAGGCAACTAGAAAATAATTATGTGGTGTGCATATTAAATACATGATACATTTTGCATGAGGATGGTCATTTCTCCATGATTTAAAAAGGAATTTCAACTGTGGTTTCATTAAGAATTTAGATTTAGGGAGGGCGCCTGGGTGGCTCAGTCGGTCAAGCGTCAGACTTCGGCTCAGGTCATGATCTCACAGTTTGTGGGTTTGAGCTCCGTATCAGGTTCTGTGCTGACAGCTCAGAAACTGGAGCCTGTTTCAGACTGTGTGTCTCCTCTCTCTGCCCCTCCCCCGCTCATGCTCCGTCTAAGTCTCAAATATCAATAAAACAAAAAAACTATAAAAAAAGAATTTAGATTTAAGGATACAAAGAAGACAAGAGGAAATGGAAACAGAAAATGGCACCTAAATATCTAAGATGTACGGAGATTCCTAAACATTAGGATGTTTATTGATTGGCAGCAAAACCAAACTCCTGACCTTACCTTTTTCTGCAGCACTTGATGATAGTTTGTTTTGTTTTCCACCTGGTTTCTGCTTGATGTCTCTACTTCTTGTAGCATTCCATTTCTTTCCAGGACTAGTCTCAACATGAGCACTGACAGTGTTGGAATTGCTGGCAGCATTGGAAGCACTGGGATCACCATCAATGGCAGAAGTGCTGGGAGCACTTTCAGAGATGGGAGTGCTGGGAACACTTTCAGGGATGGGAGTGCTGGGAACACTTTCAGAGATGGAAGGGCTGGGAGCACTTTCAGGGATGGGAGTGCTGGGAACACTTTCAGGGATGGGAGTGCTGGGAACACTTTCAGAGATGGAAGGGCTGGGAGCACTTTCAGAGATGGGAGTGCTGGGAACACTTTCAGGGATGGGAGTGCTGGGAACACTTTCAGAGATGGAAGGGCTGGGAGCACTTTCAGGGATGGGAGTGCTGGGAACATTCTCAGAGATGGGAGTGCTGGGAACACTTTCAGAGATGGAAGGCCTGGGAACACTTTCAGGGATGGGAGTGCTGGGAGCACTTTCAGAGATGGGAGTGCTGGGAACACTTTCAGGGATGGAAGGGCTGGGAGCACTTTCAGGGATGGAAGGGCTGGGAGCACTTTCAGAGATGGGAGTGCTGCGAGCATGGTCAGAAATGGAAGGGCTTGGAGTGCTGTCAATAGGCAATGGCTTGGGAGTACTGTCAGAAGTGTAAATCTTGGGGACATAACTAGAGCTGGAAGAGTTTGGAACACTATCAATGGTGGAAGAAAGAGCACTATCTGTAGTGGGAGTACTAGGGACATGGTCAGTGGAAGAGTTGCCGGGAGTACTGTTAGCAATGTTAGTGCTTGGAGGGCTGTCAACAATGTAAGTACTAGGAGTGCTGTCAGCAGTGTAAATGTTCTGAGCATTGTTCACAGTGTAGGTACTTGGACCATTGTCCACAGTGTAAGTGCTCAAAGTATTTTCAACAGTGTAGGTGCATGGAACATTTTCCACAGTGAAAGTGCTTGAAGTGTTGTCCACAGTATAGGTACTTGATGTACTGTCAGTGTAGGTTTGTGTAGCATTATCCACAGTGTGCGTGCTCAAGGTATTGTCAACAGTGTAGGTACTTGGAGCATAGTCCACAGTGTAAGTGCTTGGAGTGGGAGGAATACTGGAAAAATCGTTGGTTTTGTTCACATGCAAAGAGGTGTTGTTAACCATATCGTTATTCTTTTGTCTGCCAACTTGGCATTCTCCCAGGTTTTTCTTCATATGTTCTTCCATTTTAGCAGCCCTTTCATCAAACTGGTTATAATTTGCTCTTCCATGGGAATAAGTTTCTAAAAGAGATAATGGAATACTGTTTAGTAATGATAACAAATACCTATCTCAAGTTCTTTTTAATATATCCTTCAAACCAGCAAAAAAAGCACTGATAAGCCATGTTTAACTCTTCAAATTTTTCCTATTTTCCTGTAATACAGATATTAGGGGTGTGTGTGTATGTGTTTCTATAAGGTTTTGATATGTACAGAAAGAAAAATGAGAAAATACAGATAAGACTTTCCTAGGGAATATCTCTACTTCCAAATTTTAAGGCTCTAAGATGATTGTAATGTTGATCCTTCAATGTCTTTTATATTCCCACTGCATGACATTAATAATCAAAACATTCTTTTATGATTTTATGATATAATTATATTGACTCAATCAGTAAAAATAAATATCATAAATCACATGTCATATCAAAGTACAAAAATTATAGAAAATTATGTTTATGAGCATATGAGATGCAAACCAGTACTTATTTTCATCAGTCTTAATATACGTGTATGAAATGCAAACATTCATGAAAATGTTACTATTTTCTATTTTTTCATTTTAATAATTTCCCAAAGCTGTTAGTTTTAACAAACTCAAAATATTTCCTATTTAAGAAAATTATATGCTACCTTGCTGCTCGTGGTATATATCTGTTGCTGGTGGTGGCAGCTCCTGTGGCATAGGCTCTTGGATGTAAGGTGGTAGAAATTCCCCTTGAGCTGAGGGATACATAAATTGAGAACCTTGTAGATACATAGGAGAGGATGGTGTAATGAAATGGGGTACTTTTTGTATAGGAGCAGGCATGGTTGTGTGATAGTCAATTGTCTGAGGCACAATGATAATTTTGCGAATGCCATTTTCGTCCACCACCTAAGTTGGAACACAGAAACATAAAACATATTGGAATTAATAAAACTTGGCATTTCTACTAAGTTTTAGATTTATATCCTGTTCTCTTAATTTACAAAATCTAAGGGATCAAAAAGTAATAATGAAGTGAAACTATATCAAGCAGAAGACAAGATAGCTTTCAAAAAGGTAATTGTTTGACAATAGATAATATATTGACATGGTTTAAAACCATAAAGTATAAAAACACTATATATGAAAAGTGTCCCTCTTTAACCTTATCTGCTCAATACTCCCCATTGATAACTATTGTTCTCAGTGTCTTATAAATCCTTCCAGAGTTTGTCTATACAAGACAGATTGTACAGATTCTTATTTTTCCTCCTTTTTATGATATAAAAGGTAGCATAATTTGCACTATTACCATGTGTATGTTGCTTTTTACACTTAGCAATATATCTTAAAGATCTTTCTATATCAGTACATAGAGCTTCCCCACTTTTTTGCATAATTTCTTAGTACTCCATAATATGGATGTCCTCCATTATACACAGTCCTCCATTGACAAGCATGTGGGTTGTTTCCAGCTTTCTGTGATTATAAACAATATTGTAGTGAATAATCTTATATATTTATTATTCAAAATTTGTAAAAGTTATATCTGTAGGATAAATTCCTCAAAGTGGAATTGCTAGGTGAAAGAGTATATGCATTTGTACTTTTGTTACATATTGTTGAAATAGATAATTCCATTTAGAATCAAACCATATTGACTTATTTAGCATGTTCTTGATTTCCACAGTTATGCAATAGAAAAACACACATCCTCAATTATAAAATTTCTGAGGCCATGAAATATCTTGTTAATATCTATGGGAGCCAAACCTCCTTGTCTATTTAAGTGCTTAGTAAATATTTAAGGAGTTTACAAAAAGTGCCCTTTGTTGTCCAGCATCTGAGAATGAAATACTACTGAACTAAAATATTAAGTACTTTTAGGAACTAAAGCCTACACACTCTCAGAAACCATTACTGCAGCAATTGTAATAGATAATTAAGATTGGTTAAGGTACTCAGAAATAAAAAAATAGAGGATTAATAAATATGAAGAGATATAACTTTGTTAGATGAATAAGACATTATTTACAAGACAATCTAAGGGAGATTTGGTTAAGCATCACCGCTATTGCTTTTTAGCAATGATGATAACAGTAAAATGAACAACGAAATAGTATTCCAGAAATTCTCTTGTCATATAGGGACATAAAAATAACTGTTAATGATGCCTTAGTGCTAAATATTAAATAAAAACATATTAGTATACCTGAGACATGTAACCAGGAGGAAGATATATTGGTGGCAAAGTACCACTTGGTGACATTAGAGGTACATCAGCAGGTCCTAAAAGACAATTATTATTAATAAATTCTTTAATAACTTTAAACATTTAACTTTTCACAGTGAAAACTAGCTTCAAACTTTAGCAACAGCCAGCCATTTAGAAAATGCAAGTTGTCTACTTGCAAAGGAGACTAGGTATGAATGTAGATGAATCAATGCAAATTCATCATAAATGATGGAAAATAAGCACATAATGTGGATTGGGTAAAATTTATATTATAAAAATGTTGGCAAATTTTACTGCTAGTAAAAATGAACTATCAGCTTTCCAGTATAATTGTACTTTTACTTATGTATATATTGAGTAATAGTTTTACTCTGAACCCTAAAATATATTTCATATAGTGATGTTATATAATAACATTTAAATTTTAAGCTTTCCATTGATAATAGTAAAGTGAAATAGGTTTTAGAAAACAGAATAATATAGAGAAGGACCAAATACTACTCCTGTGATGCCCTGCTTTTATACTAGTTATTCTTACTGTTTTACATATACAATTGCATAAGAACTAAAAATCCGACACAGAATGGACACTTTTATGAGTCATCATTCTTTTGTTAATCTGAAATTATTATAATTAATGCTTAGTTTAAAAAATATATGTGGCTCTCAAGTCCTAGAATCATAATTTACTTTTAATAAGGGGGAAAATAATACATATGAGTTTATAATAAAGTTTATATAGCAGTCATATGGAATCCATTGCTAAATGATAATGCTTAAAATTTTTTTGAGCATAGCTCTAAAGTAATTCAAGATACACAATAATTGGCATAAGAACAAAAATATTCATCACGATTTGAAATAATACTAAATCTTATAGGACATAAATATTAATTTTATATTGCTGTGGAATCAATTCTATATGTATATATGTATAAATATAGCAAATTAACATGCATATATAAATAATTTATCCCCCTCTTGTGTATTGTTCTATTTTGAATATCTAGTGTAGTACTGGAACATGATAGGCACTAAAGAAGTATTTGAATGTATGAATGAATCAGCTCTCTGAAGGCCTCAGTAATCATCTCCAATAAAAGAGTCTAAAACTGTCAATATATCCTAAATATGAACTTTTTCAAATGGAATTCTTCAATTAATCTTCAATTTAAAAAAGTGTAACTTACATGAGGATTTCTAGTAAGACTAGCCCTGGTTGTTCTATTGATATTATCCTCCTGTGAGGACTATATAAATTTAAAAGCATTTCATCTGTTTCCAACAGGAAAGGATACTAATGGAATAGGTTACTAGTAATCTATTTGCTTTCAAGTAAAACACATCTGATTATACTTTTACTGACCTTGGATACTCTGAATATTCCCATCATCAGACTTGAGGGTGAGGGTCTCCCCAGGGTTAACTTGAACCAATATAATCTAGAAATAAACCATTCTTTGATGACATACTTTTATGTTGATTAATCTATGCAAAATCAGCATTGTAATTTCTAAAAGCTTTTATTTAAATTGAAGTTAATTTGACAATAAACTATTAAAAAATAAATGCTTTGCTCTAAATTGAAGTTAGTTAACATATAGTGTAATATTAGTTTTAGCTGTACAATTTAGTGATTTAACACTTGCATTCAACACCTGGTGCTCCTCACAAAAGTGCACTCCTTAATCCTCATCACCTATTTAACTCGCCTCCCCAGGTACCTCCCCTGTGGTAATCACCAGTTTGCGCTCTACAGTTAAGAGTCTATTTCTTGGTTTGTCTCTCTCTTTTTCTTTACTCATTTGTTTTATTTCTTAAATTCCACATATGAGAGAAATCATATGGTATTTGTCTTTCTCTAATTGACCTATTTCACCTTAGCATTATGCTCTCTAGCTCTGTCCATGTCATTGCAAATGGCAAGACTTCATTATTTTTAGAGCTGAATAATATTCCATTGTATACCACATCTTCTTTAGCCATTCATCAGTCAGTGGACATTTGAACTGTTTCCATGACTTGGGTATTGTAGATAATGCTGCTATAAACATTGGGATGCATATACACCTTCAAATTAGTATTTTTGGTATCCTTTGGGTAAATACCTAGCACTGCAATTTGTGGATCACAACGTAGTTCCATTTTTAACTTTTTGAGGAACAAGACAAGGATATCCATTCTCACCCTCTTATTTAACCCCTGTTTTGGAATTCCTAGCCACAGGAATAAGACAATAGCAAGAAATAAAAGGCACCCAAATCAGTAAAGAAGAATTCAAATATTCACTAAAAGCTCCTCCAAAAAATTACTAGAACTCATACACAAATTTAGTAAAGTCACAATGTACAAAATAAAAAAACCAGAAATCTGTTGCATTTCTATACACCAGTAATGAAGCAGCAGAAAGAGAAATCAAGGAACCAATCACACTTACAATTGTGCAAAAACAAAACAAAACAAAACAAAACAAAATAAACATAAGACACCTAGGAATAAGCCTAACCAAAGAGGGAAATGACTTGTGGTTTAAAGTCTATAAAACACTGATGAAAGAAACTGAAGATGACACAAAGAAATGGAAAAACATTCCATGTTCATGGATTGGAAGAACAAATATGTGTAAATGGCTATACTATCCAAAGCATTGTACACATTTAATGCAATCCTTATAAAAAAAACCCAGCATTTTTTTTACAGATCTATAACAAACAATCCTAAATTTGTAGGAAACCACAAGACCCCAAAGCAATACTGAAAAAGCAAAGCAAAGCTGTAGGCATCACAATTCCAGACTTCAAGTTCTATTACAAAACTAGTGATCAAGACAGTATGGTACTGGCACAAAACCAGACACATAGATCAATAGAACAGAATAGAAAGCCCAGAAATAAACCCACATCTGTATGGTCAATTAATCTTTGGTGAAGCAGAAAAGAATATCCAATGCATAAAAGGCTCTTCAACAAATGATGTTGGGAAAACTGGAGAGGAACATGCAAAAGAATGAAACTGGACCACTTTCTTACACTGTACACACACACATAAATTCAAAATGAATGAGAGACCTAAATTTAACTAAACCATCAAAATCCTAGAGGAGAACACAGGCAGCAACCCCTTTGACACTAGCCACAGCAACTTACTTGATATATCTCCTGAGGCAAGGGAAACAAAAGCGAAAATAAACTATTGGGGCCTCATGAAGATAAAAGGCTTCTGTACAGCAAAGGAAACAATCAATAGAACAGTTTCTTTTGATATGGTGATGTCAAGCCAAATTATAAGTCAGAAGTACAACATTTACTTTTTTTGAACTCCAAAGAAAAGTTAAGTAATCTTTTCACATTGTATATGCAGATAAGACTTTTCTTGAATAGATTTTTAAAATTATTTTTTATTTTAGAGGGAGAGAGAGAGAATCCCAAGCAGGCGCCACACCCAGCGAGGAACCCAGTCCAGGGTTTGATCTCATGACCCCAGGATTGTGACCTGAGCTGAAACCAAGAGTCAGAAGTTCAACTGACAGCCACCCCGAAGCCCCTTGAATAGATAAATTTATGAATAAATGTTAGGGGCACCTGTGTGGCTCAGTTGGTTAAGTCCCCGACTTCAGATCAGGTCATGATATTGCAGTTTATGGGTTTGAGCCCCGCATTGGGCTTTGTGCTGACAGCTCAGAGCCTAAAGCCTACTTCAGATTCTGTCTCCCTCTCTCTCTCTGCCCCTTCTCCACTCTTGGTCTGTCTCCCTCTTTCAAAAATAAATAAACATTAAAAAATTTTAAATGAATAAATGTTATATCTAAACCATACTCTTTCTTGAGACCAGTCCTGTAGGTAGAAGTCATTGCGGCTTAAAATGTTACTTTTAAATATTAGACAGTTTAACTTACAGCTGTGAACGAGTATGAAAAAGATTAGCCTGCCTTAGAGCCATATTTTTAAGTTTTTAAAAATGTGTATTCACTTTTTAAAAGAGAGAGAGACAGAGTGTGAGTGGGGAAGGGACAAAGAGAGAGGGAGACACAAAATCCAAAGCAGGCTCCAGGCTCTGAGTTGTCAGCACAGAGCCCAACGCGGGGTTCAAACTCACAAATTGTGAGATCACGACCTGAGCTGAAGTCGGATATGTTTAACCAACTGAACCACCCAGGTGCCTTTAGAGTCATATTTTTAAACTATTCTTCAGAAAATACTGTCTGTGGATAATATAAATTTTCAAAACCAGGAGTTTTGAGCTGATCAAGGGAGGCTAAAAAAACAGCTAAAGCAACCTAAAAAGAGGTTATATGTGGCCTAAAGTAATGTTAAATGTCTCTAAGGGGATTTTAAAAGACCTACAAGGAAGATAAATCAATGTTGGTGAAAAGATTGGAAACTTGTGAACTAAGTGACCAATCATAAAAATGATACACTTAAAAATATTTTTATTTTTTATTATTTTTAAATTAATTAATTATTTTTTAAAATTTAACTTTGATTTATTTATTTTTAATAGTTTATTGTCAAATTGGTTTCCATATAACAACCAGTGCTCTTCCCCACAAGTGCCCTCCTTCATGACCATCACCCTTCCCTCCTTCCCCTTCAGCCCTCAGTTTGTTTTCAGTATTCAAGAGTCTCTCATGGTTTGTCTCCCTCCCTCTCCCTAACTATTTTATCCCCTTCCCCTCCCCATGATTCTCTGTTAAGTTTCTTCTGTTAAACCTACGATTGAAAAACATATGGTATCTGTCCTTCTCTAACTTATTTTGTTAGCATGACATCCTCGAGGTCCATCCACTTTGCTACGAATGGCCAGATTTCATTCTTTCTCATTGCCATGTAGCATTCCATTATATATATAAACCACATCTTCTTGATTCATTCATCAGTTGATGGACATTTAGGCTCTTTCCATGATTTGGCTATTGTTGAAAGTGCTGCTATGAATATTGGGGTACATGTGCCCCTATGCATTAGCACTTCTGAATGATACACTTTTTCAAATAAAAGCCAATGCTGGATTCAAGAAAAATTTGTCCAGTTATAATGAAAAACTAAGCAAAACTATCTTTACCTGATGCATGGGGTCCACATTGATAACTGGAACTATAGGAGGTATTTCAGTAAGAGTAGATGCAAGCTCATGTTCAGCCATGTCTATAAATATTGACTTTCACAGTAAGTGACGTTTCTAAAATGAAAGATTAAACAAATGAAGTCAAAGCAGTGATTTAAAATATTTTTTAACATTTATTTTTGAGAGACAGAGCATGAGTGAGGGAGGGGCAGAGGGAGAAGGAGACAGAATCCAAAGCAGGCTCCAGGCTCCGAGCTGTCAACACAGAGCCTGACGCAGAGCTTGAACTCATGAACTGTGAGATCATGACCGAGCCAAAGTCTGACGCTTAACTGACTGAGCCACCCAGGTGTCCCCAAAGTAGTGATTTCAAATGACAAAACCTGATTAAATAGTCCTTAGAAACCCATTTTAAATAACTTTTCTCTCCAAAAATGTTTACCTGTATTGTTTTAAGGCAACATTTCTAAATAATTATTGCTCTTCATAAATAAAAATATATGAAATATAGAGCGCAGAGATTTGTTCACTCTTCACTCATGAAAACAAACGAAGATAGCTCTATTTTACAGTGTGAAGAATGGTTTAGTTAAACAAATCATTGGTCATTTAATTGACTCAGATCAAATTCAGTTAATTTATAATCTATGATGTTAACTGCTAAATAAGACTTTAAATGGATTAGAAGGCTGTAAGGATTAACTAGATCCTTTGAAAAAGGATAAAAGCATAGCTATTTACCTTAACTTAGACACTGAAACCAAATATCTTAAACATAATCCAAAGCTTCAAACCCAAACCTTTAAACTTAAAATACTTTCCAAGTTCAAATACTTCATGTGTTGATGGCTACAAGTGATAAAATATGGTAGATTAGTCCAGATTCTTGATTCTATAAACACTTGGACAAAAATCAGAAAGAAAAATATGATTGTTTTGAAGGTATAAAAAGGATACCTAAGAGAGAACCTCTTGGAACTAGGCAAGTCCTCCAAATGAAGTATACTGTTGTGGCTTACAACTCCTTGGTAACACTGATGTAAAAGAATGTTCACTGTGTCATAATTGTAGACACCATTTACATCATTTCCTTATCAAGTTTTTTATACAGTATTAGGAGATTTTTTGCCTGGTAATACAACTTTTCATAAATGAGAGTCACTTAATTTTTTTTGAAAAAACTGTTGGGATTCATAAAGAAATATGGGATATATCCAGCAGGAAAATGTGTATGTTCTCCTAAGGTAGGGATATAGGAAATGGCTATGGACTTAATGCTCTTTCTAAATTATTCAACAGTGGAAGGCACATTAGGCTAACTTAAATCTCTCTTGTATTACCACAAAATTTGTTTCACTTATTGCAAAAGTCATTGTTATCCAGCTCATTCTAAGGACTTGACTGATCAATATTTGAAACAACTTACAATGACATTTTAAAAATAGAGACTATGGGAACTAACTCTTTGTGTGTGTGTGTGTGTGTGTGTGTGTGTGTACACCCTCCCATCCCTTAACCTGTTCATTTTCATCAGGACTTCCAATCATGGTGCACATGAAGTGTCGTATTAATAGAGTTTGCTGCTTCATATCCTTATCTTTTCTATAGTTGGGCACCAACAGATCTAGAATTAATTTAATCGTTGATTCAATCTTGGGTGACATCCTTACATCAACAGATTCAAAGTAGACAGTCTGAGATAGATAATTATCCTTCAGTAAAAATTGAGAAGGGAATTTTAATTGTTTTGAAACTAAAATTAGTAAGTATATTCCTTAACATATAAATATTTTGAAAATTCCTATTACCAAGTTAACACTATATATAAATAAGTGTCCAATTTAGAGAAATTGTTTTTAGTATTTCAGTTTTACAGGTTAAATAATGTTTATTTAAAAAAATTTAAGCATATTTATTTATTTTCAGAGAGAGAGATAGTGGTTGAATGACAGAGAGGGAAAGATAATCCCAAGCAGGCTCTGCCCTGACAGTTTGGAGCCCAATGCCAGGCTCAAACTCATGAATTGTGAGATCATTACCTGAGTTGAAACAAAGAGTCAGATGCTTAACCAACTGAGCCACCCAGGTGCCCCAAATGATGTTTATTATATGAGGAATCAAATTTTGTTTTAACACTTGGATAACATTTTATTCCTTCCTCTTATGTTTAATTTGATCATTTTAAGGATTAAATATTAAATTCATGTTTATATCTTTAATTTCTACCAATGTTACAAAATTATTTATATAAGAACAATCAAAATTTAAAGTAACAATGATATCACAATTACTTTTTCATGAAGATAATTTATCCTTTTTAATATATATAATATATTGAATAATCAAAATGCAGAACTATAGAACTTTGTCATTTTTATAGGCATATCAGTATTATTAAAGAAAACAGTAGTAGTTAAGATGGCACAGTAGTAAAGGTACCCTACGCTTGTTTCATCCCTCAAACGAATTAGATCAACATCAAACCGTTTTGAACATCTAGGAAAATGATCTGAGGATTAACAGAACAATTTACATAATTTGAGGGAGAGAATGTAGCAGGTACCTGGTGTGGAGGGGGGATTGGGAGAGAGAAGAGTTGTGATGCCACAGAGGGAAGGGATCCCTTTTCACCGAGAGGAGAGAGAGAGTGAGAGAGAGCAGCACATTGGGTTTGCACAAGAAAGCACTAACCGTGAAAGCAACTAGAAAGAAAGTGAAAACTCACACAGGGGACTGCACAAGAAAACTGTTCCTGAAAACCACTGAAAAAAGAGAGGATTTCAATACTGCCAATTTTATTTATAAACAACAGAGCACAGAGTCTGAAGTTTCTGAGATCAGTGTCTGGTGGTGCTCTGATAAGGATGCAGAGCAAAGTCCTGGGACTGAAGAGTGTGATCTGAGGATTCCCTGGGTCACATGTAGAGAAGCGGTTCCCCTGCTTGGAGTGCATTTGGTAGAGGTGAAATGGCCTTTCTATGGGCAAAAGACCCAGCAGGTAACACTGTGCTGCCACATTCACCTGAATAGGAACAAAAACACAGGCTGAGGGCAGCAAACCCTGGAACCAGCTGTGTTGCGATTTACCATCAACTCTGAGCTGCTGTCGCTACACGGTTGCGCGACCATTTCCTGGGACAAATGAGCATCAATTACAGTGCTGTGAGACCCCCTACCCTCAACAAGAGGATAACTGAGTGTCCAAACCTCAGATGTCTCTGAACGGTGGGGTTTTGAAACACTGCCAGATTTGAGATAAAACTCTCAAGGGAGGCACCGCCTGGTAGGCGGATAGCTCTGAGCTGATGGAAGCCGGAGACACAGGAGGTTTGATTGATCCTGTGTCTGTGAGGGTGAGAACATTCAGCTCTGGAGAATAGAGATAACGGCGCCATTTTCACCATTAGCCCAACAAGAATTTACCCCAGTGATCTAAACAGTGTCACCAAGTGTAGAACAGAGCAGTTACAAGTCCTACTCCCTGCTCCCTAAAGGCACATCTCCACTAGGGTAAATTGACTGGAAAAACAGAGCAGCAAGCTCTCACCCAGAAGACCAACACAAATCCCTTCTACATGCTTAGTTTATGATACATAGAGTGCTACAAAGTTTCAGCTCTAGGAAAAACTGAATCTAGGTCATTTGGGGTTTTTTGTTTGCTTTTTCATTTTGTTGTTGCTTCTGTTTTTGTTTATGTTGTTGTGTTATTTTTTCTTGGATACAGAAAGATCAAAGTTTTAAATTTAATTTATATTATTTTATATTTTAATTTTTTAAAAATAGTTTATTATCAAATTGGTTTCCATACAACACCTAATGCTCTTCCCCACAAGTGCACTCCTCCATCACCACCACCTCTTCTCCCCACTCCCCCTTCCCCTTCAACCCTCAGTTCATTTTCAGTATTCAATAGTCTCTCAGGTTTTGTCCCCCTCTCTCTCCCCAACTCTCTTTCCATCTTCCCCTTCCCCTGGTCCTCCATTAGGTTTCTCCTGTTCTCCTGTTACACCTATGAGTGCAAACAAATGGTATCTGTCCTTCTCTGCCTGACTTATTTCGCTTAGCATGACACCCTCGAGGTCCATCCACCTTGCTACAAATGGCCATATTTCATTCTTCCTCATTGCTATGTAATACTCCATTGTGTGTGTGTGTGTGTGTGTGTGTGTGTGTGTATATATATATACACAACATCTTTTTGATCAATTCATTAGGTGATGGACATTTAGGCTCTTTCCATGTTTTGGCTATTGTTGACATGGCTGCTATAAACATTGGGGTACATGTGCCCCTATGCATCAGCACTTCTCTATCCCTTGGATAAATCCCTAGCAGGGCCATTGCTGGGTCATAAGAGAGTTCTATGAATAGTTTTTTGAGGAACCTCCACACTGTATTCCAGAGGGGCTGCACCAGTTTACATTTCCACCAACAGGGTAGGAGGGTGCCCATCTCTCCACACCCTCACCAGCATCTATAGTCTCTGAATTTGTTCATTTTAGCCACTCTGACTGGCAAGAGGTGGTATTTAAGTGTGGTTTTGATTTGTGTTTCCCTGATGATGAGTGATGGTGAGCATCATTTCATGTGCCTGTAAGCCATCTGGAGGTCCTCTTTGGAGAAGTTTTCTGCGCATTTCTTCACTGGGTTATTTGTTTTTCGGGTGTGGCGTTTGGTGAGTTCCTTGGAGATTTTGGATACTAGCCCTTTATCTGTTATGTCATTTGAAACTATCTTTTCCCATTCTGTCGGTTGCCTATTAGTTTTCTAGACTGCTTCCTTTGCAGTGCAGAAGCTTTTTAGCTTGATGAGGTACCAAGAGTTCATTTTGGCTCTTGATTCCCTTGCCTTTGGGGATGTGTCAAGTAGGAAATTGCTGCGGTTGAGGTCAAGGAGGTTGTTTCCTACTTTCTCCTTGAGGGTTTTGATGGTTTCCTGTCACGCATTCAGTTCCTTCATCCATTCTGAGTTTATTTTTGAGTATGGTGTAAGAAAGTGGTCTAGTTTCATTCTTCTACATGTTGCTGTCCAGTTCTCCTAGCAACATCTGCTAAAGAGGCTGGCTTTTTTCCATCAGATACTCTTTCCTGCTTTGTCAAAAATGAATTGGCCATACATTTGTGGGCCCAGTTCTGGGTTCTCTATTCTATTCCATTGGTCTATGTGTCTGTTTTTGTGCCAATAGCATACTGTCTTGATGATGACAGCTTTGTAGTAGAGGCTAAAGTCTGTATTTGTGATGCCTCCCATTTTGGTTTTCTTCTTCAATATAACATTGGCTATTTGGGGTCTTTTGTGGATCCGTACGAATTTGAGGATAGTTTGTTCTAGCTTTGAGAAGAATGTTGGTGCAATTTTGATGGGGATTGCATTGAATGTGTAGATTGCTTTGGGTAGTAATGACATTCTCACAATGTTTATTCTTCTGATCCATGAACAGGGAATATTTTTCCATTTCTTGGTGTCTTCTTCAATCTCTTTCATACGTTTTCTATAGTTTTCTGTAGTTTTTCTATAGGTCTTTTACATCCTTGGTTAGATTTACTCCTAGGTATTTTATGGTGTTTCGTGCAATCATGAATGGGATCAGTTTCTTGATTTCTCTTTCCACGGATTCATTTTTGGTGTAGAAGAATGCAACTGATTTCTTTACATTGATTTTGTACCTTGCAACTCTACTGAATTCATTGATCAGTTCTAGAAGGCTTCTGGTGGAGTCAATTGGGTTTCCCATGTAGTGTATCATGTCATCTGTGAAAAGTGAAAGTTTGACTTCTTCTTTGCCAATTCTGATGCCTTTTATTTCCTTTTGTTGTCTTATTGCTGATGCTAGGACTTCCAGCACTATGTTAAACAACAATGGTGACAGTGAACAACGCTGTCGTGTTCCTGATCTCAGGGGGAAAGCTCTCAGTTTTTCCCCATTGAGAATTATATTAGCTGGAGGCTTTTCATAAGCTGCTTTTCATAATATTTAGGGAAGTTTCTTCTATTCTGCCTTTCTCAAGTGTGTTTATAAAGAAAGGGTGCTGTATTTTGTCAACAGCTTTTTCTGCATCTAATGACAGGATCATATGGTTTTTATCCTTTCTTTTGTTCATGTGATGAATCACATTGATGGATTTCTGAATATTGAATCAGTCCTGTAGCCCATGAATGAATCCCACTTGATCATGATGGATAATTCTTTTTATATGCTTTTGAATTTGATTTGCCAGTGTCTTGTTGAGTATTTTTGCATCTGTATTCATTAAGGATATTGGTCTGTAGTTCTCTTTTTTGGCTGGGTCCCTGTCTGGTTTGGGTATCAAGGTGATGCTGGCTTCGTAGAATGAGTTTGGAAGTTTTCCTTCTATTTCTATTTTTTGGAATAGTTTGAGAAGAATGGGTATGAGCTCTGCTTTAAATGTCTGTTAGAATTCCCCTGGGAAGCCATCTGGCCCTGGGCTCTTATTCGTTGGGAGATTTTTGATAACAGATTCAATTTCTTCACTGGTTATTGGTCTGTTCATGCTTTCTATCTCTTCCCGTTTGAATTTTGGCAGTCCATGTGCATTTAGGAATTTGTCCATTTCTTCTAGGTTTTCCAGTTCGTTGGCATATAAATTTTCATAGTAATCTCTGATGATTGCTTGTATTTCTATGGGATTGGTTGTAATAGATCTTTTTTCATTCATGATTTTGTCTATCTGGGTGGTCTCTCTTTTCTTTCTGAGGAGCCTGGCTAGAGGTTTATCAATTGTGCTTATTTTTTCAAAGAACCAACTCTTGGTTTCAATGATCTGCTCAACTGTTTTTCTGGATTCTATATTGTTTATTTTTGCACTTATCTTTATTATTTCTTTCCTTCTTCTGAGTTTGGGGTGCTCTTGCTACTCCCCTTATAATTCCATTAGGTGCTCTGTTAGATTTGAATTTGCCCTTTTTCTAGTTTGTTGAAATTGGTCTGGATTGCAATATACCTTCCTCTTAGGACCACCTTTGCTGTGTCCCAGAGATTTTGGATTGTTGTATTTTCATTTTCGTTGGTTTCCATATATTTTTTAATTTCTTCTTTAATTGCCTGATTAGCCCAATCATTCTTTAGTAGGGTGTTTTTTAACCTCCACGTTTTTGGAGGTTTTCCAGTCTTTTTCCTGTGGTTAATTTCAAGTTTCATAGCATTGTGATCTGAAAGTGTGCATGGTATGTTCTCTATTCTTTTATACTTATGGAGGACTGCTTTATGCCCCAGTATGTGATCTATATTGGAGAATATGCCATGTGCTCTCGAAAAGAGGGTCAATTTCCTATCTTCAGGATGCAGAGTTCTAAATATATCTATCAATTCCATCTGTTACAATGTGTCGTTCAGGTCCATTGTTTCTTTAGTGATTTTCTGTCTGGTTGATCTCTCCATTGCTGTCAGTGGAGTATTAAAGTCCCCTGCAATTAGCACATTCTTATGAATAAGAATGTTTCTTTCTGTGATTAATTGTTTTATGTATTTGGGCACTCCCACATTTGTTGCATAGATATTTATAATTGTAAGCTCTTCCTGATGGAGAGATCCAGTAATTATTATATAAAGTCCTTCATCTCTTGTTACTGCCTTTTCTTTAAAGTCCAGTCTGATATAAGTATGGCTACTCCAGCTTTCTTTTGGCTTCCAGTAGCATGATAGATATTTCTCCATCCCTTTGTTTTCAACCTGAAGGTATCTTCAGGTCGAAAATGAGTCTCTTGTAGACAGCAAATAGATGGATTTTGTTTTTTTTATTCATTCTGGTAGTCTGTGTCTTCTGCTTGGAGCATTCAGTCCATTTACATTCAGTGTTATTATTGAAAAATGTGGGTTTGGAGTCATTGTGTTCTGCATAGAATTCATGTTTATAGTGGTGTCTCTGGCACCTTGTGTTCTTTGCAACATTTCCCTCATAGAGTCCCTCTTAATATTTCTTGTAGGGCTGGTGTGGTGGTCATGAATTCTCTCAATTTTTATTTATTTGGGAACACTTTTACCTCTCCTATTTTGAATGACAGGCTTGCTGGATAAAGGATTCTTGGCTGCATGTTTTTTCTGTTTATCACAGTGAAGATTTCCTACCATTCCTTCCTGGCCTGCCAAGTTTCATTAAATAGGTCTGTAACCACTCTGATAGGTTTCCCTTTGTATGTGAGGGCCCTTTTCTCCCTAGCTGCTTTCAGAATTCTCTCTTTATCTTTATATTTTGCCAGTTTCACTATGATATATCATGCCGAAGGTCGATTCAAATGATGTCTTAAGGAGGTTCTTTGTGCCTCTTGAATTTGAATGTCTATTTCTTTTCCGAGATTTGGAAATTTTCAGTTATAATTTGGTCTAGTATCCCTTCTGGACCTTTCTCTCTGTCTTCCTCTTCAGGAATTCCTATGATACAGATGATGTTCCTTTTTATTGGATCACTCATTTCTCGAATTCTCCTTTCCTGCCCCTGGATCAATTTCTCTCTCTTTTTTTCAGCTTCCTCTTACACTATAACTATACCTTATAATTCACCTATTTTCTCTCTGCCTCGTCAATCCTTGAGGTGGCTGCCTCCATTTTATTATTCACATCACTTATAGCCTTTTTGTAACTCGTTCCTCCTATTTTCAAACCTAGTCATTGTCTCAGTTGCTTCTTTGATGCTTTTTTCAACCCCCGCGATTATTTTTATGACACGTTTTTTAAATTCTTGATCTGGTGTGTTGTCTAGATCTTCCTTGAGCAGTTCAGTGGCTGTGACTTCTTCCTGGAGGTTCTTCAGGAGAGAGTGCCTTCGTTTTGTCATTTTGGCTAGTTTTTTGTCTCTTGTCAGCTTTAAAAAGCTCCTTGTGCACTGTGCACCTGTTAGTATTCCTCTGTTAAAGGAAGCTTATTGATTGTCCACAGCCCGTGGTTTCAGGAAATATTCTTTTTTTTCCACAATATTTTATTGTCAAATTGTTTTCTATACAACACCCAGTGCTCTTCCCCTTAAGTGCCCTCCACCATCACCACCACCTCTTTTCCCCCCTCCCCCTTCCCCTTCAACCCTCAGTTCATTCTCAGCATTCAATAGTCTCTCAAGTTTTGCATCCCTCTCTCTCCACAACTCTCTCTCCCTCCTCCGCTCCCCCTGGTTCTCCATTAGGTCTCTCCTGTTTTCCTGCTAGACCTATGAGTGCAAACATATGGTTTCTGTCCTTCTCTGCCTGGCTTACTTCACTCAGCATGACACCCTCAAGGTCCATCCACTTTCCTACAAAGGGCCATATGTCATTCCCTCTCATTGCCATGTAGTACTCCAT
>NC_043717.1:56772174-56785237 GCF_006229205.1 Suricata suricatta
TGTCCTCTTTGGAGAAGTGTCTGTTCATATCTTCTGCCCATTTCTTCACTGGATTATTTGTTTTGTGATTGTGAAGTTTGGTGAGTTCCTTGTACATTTTCGATATTAGCCCTTTATCTGATATGTCATTTGCAACTATCTTTTCCCATTCTGTCGGTTGCCTATTAGTTTTCTTGATTGTTTCCTTTGCCTTGCAGAACCTTTTTGTCCTGATGAAGTCCCAAGGGTTCAGTTTTGCTTTAAGGAAATATTCTTTTAATGGTGTCTCTCAGTTTCTCTTGTTGTACCTTTGAATATTTTATTTCCCTACTCAGCAATATTTGGGAGTCGCTGAAGTGCACACTTTGGCTTGTTTCTTGGGGTAGCCCTAAGAAGGAAAATGGACAGGCAAACACAGAAGGAACAGAAGCACACAAACGCACAGACAAATCAAACAAACAAACAAATTAATAGGGGGAAAGGAATGAAAGAAAATGGAGAGGAAAGAGATGAAAAGAAGAGAAGAAAAGAAAAAATAATAAAGGGGTCAGAGACAACAAAGGACAACGGACTGTATAAAAGTGTATGACCTGGTGAGGGGAGAGATAAGGATGAGATACAGGAGAATATATCTGGATTGCAAGAAAGAAAAAAAAGAGGGAGAGAGGAGAAAGGAACAGTAAGGAGTAAAATAAAAAAAATTTAAGTAAAAAAGGTAATAATAATAAAAAATGAGTACAAAAAAAAAAAGAAAAAAGAAGAAAAAATGAAAAAAAATGCAGCAGCTCCCTCTTGCAAATAGGCGTGGTTTGGTGTAGTCAGTCTTGAGGGCTGCTCTCAGAGGCTCTGCCTTGGTGGCTGCAGAAAGTAGAATGGTGACACGCTAAGCTCCGCTGGAACTAAGCACTGTAGGCTACTCTAATGAGTCCGATCACCTTGTGCCGCAGCTGAGCCAAGTTGTATTTTCCAGGCCTGCTTCGGTTCAAAGTCCTAGTCCATGCACTTTTATACTACCACATATGAGATATACTTGCTTTGGTGGCTAGCTTCTTAGGGGGAGGGATCAATTTCTCTTGGCTTAGGCCGGGATTTGTGCTGCCCCTGCCTGAGGCGAGGTGTGCTGCCTGAGGCGAGGTGTGTAGCAGGAGGTTTAGTGCACGCCTTTATGGACATAGCTGCAGACTCCCAGTCCCCAGTCGCGATAGCAATCGCCTAGGGGGAGGCAGCAGTTTCTCTTGGCGATGGCTGGGATTCATGCTCTTGCTGCCGAGGTGCCGGGCACTGTCAGAAATGAGCTGAGAGCTCCTGCAGCTGAAGTGCGAGCCTCGGCCTCCACGGCCACCAGCTCCCTGCAGGAATCATGCAGGGGTGGGGGCTAATTTTTCCCTGTTGGCACCTGGGATTTGGGATTCATGCAGCCAATGCTGGAGGTGAGATGCCGTGGAAATGAGGTGCATGCTCCCACTCCTGCACTCGAGGTCGAAGTGAGCGCCCCTGGGGCCATCGCTGTGGCTCCGACTCCCTGCTGGGATGGTGCAGGACTGGAAGCTCTTCTTTCTCTTTTGCCATCCGGGTTCGGGATTTGGGCTACCCAGCAGTTATATATGGCGTGAGAGTTTCCCTCTCTGAGCAGGGTTAAATGTTCTTTATCTCTTCCCCAGAGACAGTACTATGAGCGTGTTCAGTTTCTCTTTCTCTTCCCTTTGTCTCTCAAGGGCTCCGCGCGCTTGCCCTGTATTGTGCTGGGGCTCCCACCTCCCCTGCCCTACTTGGGCTGGCCCGTCTTCCAATCTCCCCAGTTTGCACTCACTCATTTAGGTATTTTTGAGGTTGTCTTCTTTCTGAAGTCTGTATTTTCTCCTTCCACTCTTGCAGATAAGAGTAATGTCCTTCTCAGTTCGATAGATGGGGCAGATGAAGTTTACAGAGCTCCCTTCCTCTCCGCCATCTTGGTTCCTCCTCCCAAAAAACTTTTTAATAAAAATAATATTTTTCTCTCTCTGTATTCAAGAATAAGAAAAGAAAAAGAAAAAAATGAAGAGACAGACCAGTGAACAGAATGAAATGATTGAAATTATGTCCATTTTATGCTAGAAGTCAAACTATGAAGCACTTTATTGTCTGTAAACGAAGCAGGCGGAGGGATTTGTGTTCCTCAAGAGAACTGTTGGCCCAGTTGTGCAGGACTTAGTGTATTGACACCATTCTCCACTAGATGGCATTGCTTAGCTTACGGGAGTGGATACTTTTTTTTTTTAATGTTTTATTTATTATTGAGACAGAGAGTAACAGAGTATGAGTGGGAGAGGGGCAGAGAGAGAGGGATACACAGAATCAGAAGCATGCACAGGCTCTGAGCTGTCAGCACAGAGTCTGATGTGGGTCTTGAACCCACCAATCATGAGATCGTGACCTGAGCCAAAGCCGGATGCTTAACCAACTGAGCCCCCCAGGCGCCCCTCAGGGGTGGATTCTTGTAGCACATTTAGGTATGTATGCCCATGTGCCAGAGGATGAAAATGGTTTCAACTAGCTACCCAGTCTCTAGTATCAGAACTCTGTGATCTCCCCTACCAGCAATCAAGCACTCCTTTGTCTCAGGCTTCAGTCCACTCCTTGCTTCTACACTGTCCATGACCAAGCCATCAGGCTGCCAGGTGGCCCCTCTTTCCTGATTTTAATCTCAGATGGGGCTGTGTTTCCCAACCCTTAATTTCTGAGGGACTATAACTTTGACCCCTTCTGACATTGGGGGACAGAGTCTCGCTGAGCAATGGCTGGATGCCAGCAATGGGTGCGAATTTTAAGAGAACAGAGTGCTGTGGGCATGTTTCACACTAGCTAATTTTCTTTTTCCCTACTCATAATTAAGAGTTCATTTTTCTCTGATGTTTAACTTGATAATCTTGTGGGGCTCCTGGAGTTCAACCTCATAAACTGTGGCATTCCCAGCACAATCAAGCCCCCGATGTTTTCAACTCTCAAACTAGATTTCATCAAGCCTCCAGCAATTTTTGAAACACAGTTTAAGTGTTTCTGCCAGTACTGTCTCCAGTGGCATGTTTTTGTTCCTGATAAGCTGTGATTCTCTGTATTCATTTGTCTCTCCAATTTGGGATTATAGCTTGCTCTGTGACCTCAAATTTCTGATGGGCCTAAGCAGTGTTGTTGATTTTTAATTTGTTCAGCTTTTTTTGTTGTTGTTGTCATATTGGGAATATCAGATTTTGAATTCTTTACATATTAGATCAGAAATAATAAGGTAAGTGTTTTTCTGTATATTCTTCTTGGTATCAGCAAATATCCTCTAACTTACTGGACTAATTCTTTTATTTGCTATGTTAAGAGGTAGTGTGTCATTTAAGGAAGGAGATAACTAATTGGCATTATGCTCTAGAGAGGGAACTCAAACAAACACACAGGGATGTGTGATGTGAGACCTCTAAAATTTTTTCCTAATTCCTAGTCTAAGACTTTTAATTAGAAAATATTTATCATGCCACCCTCGAGGTCCATCCACTTTGCTACAAATGGTCATATTTTATTCTTCCCCATTGCCATGTAGTACTCCATTGTATATATATATACACCACATCTTCTTGATCCATTCATCAGGTGATGGATATTTAGGCTCTTTCCATGATTTGGCTATTGTTGACAGTGCCGCTATGAACATTGGGGTACATGTGTCATGCTAAGTGAAATAAGTCAGGCAGAGAAGGACAGATACCATATGTTTGCACTCATAGGTCTAACAGGAGAAACCTGAGAGACCTAAGGGAGAGGAAGCGGGAAAGAGAGCTGGGGAGACTGAGGGACACAAATCATGAGAGACTATTGAATACTGAAAATGAACCGTGAACTGAAGGGGGAGGGAGAGGGAGGGAAAGGAGTGAAGGTCATGGTGGGAGGCGCTTGTGGGGAGAAGAACTGGGTGTTATATGGAAACCAATTTGACAATAAACTATTAAAAACTTTAAAAAAAGAAAACATTTAAAAAGTTACATGCAGACACTGTCATGGTGATTGTAAGAGGTTTCTATTTTGAAAGTATCATTTGTCATATTTAGAAATATCTTGATAAGCAAGAACTTGGGGTTACATTTTTTCCTCTATTTCAGAGTGGCTGCTTTCAAAGCTTTAGTTTAGAAACTTCCATGCTTGGTCAACTTCTTTTGTTCTGGGCTGAGTTGGGGCTGAATATGGAAGCTATAAAGACAAGGCTCTTTAGATGGTGGAGGGCACTTGAGGGGAAGAGCACTGGGTGTTGTATGGAAAACAATTTGACAATAAAATATTATGAAACAAAACAAAACAAAACAAAACAAAACAAAAAAAGACAAGGCTCTTTAGGAAGCTCTAAGGAAGCTGATGTTACCTAAACTTACCAGAGGAGACTTTCTGCCAGAAAGTTAATTGAATAATATAATTTATAGTCAAAATAAAATAGCCAAACAGATGAATAGCCTTATTGGCCAGTCAATATGTTTTTTTTTCTTTTTTTTTTGGCAAGGAAGCTAGGAAAACAAATGAATATCCAAAAAAAAAAAAAAAGACAAATTAAAAAAAAAAGAGAGAATACAGGTGATCAGGGAGGAGACAGCACAAACTAATCAAAACCTCCTGTCATCCATATGGGTGCTTCCTTGAGTATCCCTCAGGATATACTGTCCCAATATTGCCTTAAATTGTTCTTTTCTAGCATTTCAAGGTGCTTTCTGAGGTTTTCTGATGTTATGAACACCCACATTAAGAGTCCCTAATTATTTCAGCCATGATAAAAGTGCAACTTTTTGTTAATATATTAGATTCTAATTCTCTTGAATTGAGGATTTTTTCTTCTAATACTCAAGCAAAATTTTATTATAGCTTGTTGATGGAATCCTTCCAATATGGAAGAAGAAAGGATAGATAGTCAACTGTGAGTTATTCTGAATATTAAGTGTGGCATGGTAAGAAAAGGCACACAGTCGAAAATCAATCCCAACAGTGCTATAGGATCTACTTTGGAATGGTCTTATAAGTATATTTTAATATATTAGATTTAATAATTGATTGAAATAACAATCAATATACATGAAGAATTGTAAAGGTGATACTTCAGAAATAAAAAATTAGGGATAAGGTTTTTGTAGGTTTTTTCCTAGAAAGTGGGAGTTGATCTTTCCATGTTAATGCACCTATTTTCTAAGACCTTATTTTAAGTTTCACCTGGGTGGGGGAGGACCCATTACTTAGGGATGCTGAATTTCCCTTAAGTGCCCATTGATCCAATTGTATACCTCTTCTTGAGCATTTCAAGACCTCAATAATTAGTGAGTCTCAATATTTTTCAAAATGACAACAATGAAACTCCATTCTATTTTCCATCAGTTTGTGGCTGCATCAGTTTGTATTCCCACCAACAGTGGAAGGTGATAACTCATTGTAGTTTTGATCTGTATTTCCCTGATGATGAGTAATGTTGAGCCGTTTTTCATGTATCTGTTAGCCATCTGGATATCTTCTTTGAAAAATTGTCTTTTCATATTTCCTGCCCATTTCTTAATTGGATTATTTGTTTCCTTACTATGGAGATTTATAAGTTCATATATATATATGTATATGTATATGTATATGTATATATATAATATGTATGTTGTAGCTATCTATTATCTATCTATCTATCAATATAGATACTAACCCTTTTTCTTATATGTCACTTGAAAATATCTTCTTCAATTTAGTTTTGTTGATTGTTTTCTTTGCTGTGCAGAAGTTTTTATCTTGGTGAAGTCCCAATAGTTTATTTTGCTTTTGTTTACATTGCCTCAGGAGACATATCTAGACATATGTAGTAAGTTGCTATGGCTGATATCAAAGAGCTTGTTGCCTGTGTTCTCCTTTATGATTTTGATTTTTTCCTGTCTCACATTTAGGTCGTTCATCCATTTTGAATTTTTATGTTTGTGTTGATGTAGTAAGTGGCCCAGTTTCATCCTTTTGCATGTTGCTGTTTCCATACAACATGTTTTCCCAACACCATTTGTTAAAGAGATATTATTTTTCCCATTGGATATTTTTTCATGTTTTGTCAAGGATTAGTTGACCATATAATTGTGGGTTTATTTCTTGACTTTCTATTCTGTTACATTGATCTATGTGTGTATTTTTGTATCAATACCATATTATTTTGATTACTATAGTTTGTAACATAACTTGAAGTCCAAAATTGTAATGCCCTTAGCTTTGCTTCTTTTTTCAAGATTGCTTTGGCAATTTGGGGTCTTTTGTGGTTGCATACAAAGTTTAGGATTGTTTGTTCTAGTTTCATGAAAAATCCTGTCGGTATTTTGATAAGAATTGCATTAAATGTATAGATTGCTTTCAGTAGTATAGATATTTTAACAATTTTTGTTCTTCTAATCCATGAATGTGGAATGTCTTTCAATTTCTTTGTGTTGTCTTTAATTTCTTTCATCAGTGTTTTATAATTTTCAGAATATAGGTCTTTTATTTCTTTGGTTAAGTTTATTTTATTATTTTTGTCCACTTGTTAAAGGCGCTGTTTTCTTAATTTCTTTTTCTGCTATTTCAATATTAGTATAGAGAAATAGAACAGATTTCTGTACATTGATTTTGAATTCTGCGACTTTACTGAATTCATTTATTAGTGCTTGTAGTTTTTTGATGGAGTCTGTATGATTTTCTCTACATAGTATCCTGTCATGTGGTAGTCGCGAAACTTTTACTTCTTCTTTTCAAATTTGGATGCCTTTTATTACTTTTTCTTGTCTCATTGTTGTGGCTAAGACTTCCAGTACTATGTTGAATAATAGTGATGAGAGTGGACATCCTTGTCTTTTTCCTTCCCTCTAATCATACTTTGCTGAGGGTTTTCATCATGAATAGATGTTGTAATTTCAAACGCTTTTTCTGCCTCTATTAAAATGATCATATGTTTTACTCTTTTTATTCCTTATGTGGTGTATCATGTTGATTGATTTGTGAATACTGGGATATTGCTGTATCCCAGAAATAAATCCCACTATGTCGTGGTGAATGATACTTTTAATGTATTGTTAGATTTGGTATGGTAAAATTTTGTTAAGAATTTTTGGTATATTTCTGATATAGTGGACTGTAGTTTTCTTTCTTTCTATTGTAATTTCTTTATCTGGTTTTGGTATCAGAGTAATGCTGGACTTACAGAATGAAATTGGAGGTTTTCCTTCCACTTCTATTTTTTGGAATAGTTTGAGAAGTGTAGGTAATGACTCTTCTTATATATTTGGTAGAATTCACCTGTGAAGCCATCTGGTCCTAGACTTTTGTTTGTTGGGAGTTTTTGATACACTGTTTAAGGCTAATTGCTAGCAATAAGTGTGTTCAAAAATTTTTTCTTTCTGATTAAGGTTATATGTTTCTAGAAATTTATTCATTTCTTTTAGGTTGTCCAATTTGTTGGCATATAAATTCTTATAATTTTCTCGTAATCCTTTTATTTCTTTGCTGCCAGTTATTATATTTCTAATTTTGTTTATTTGAGTGCTCTCTTCTTTGTTTTGATGTCTGGCTAAAGGTTTATCGATTTTATTGATCTTTTCAAAGAACCAGCTCCTGGTTTCATTGAGCTGTTCTATTTTTTTGTTTGTTTCTATTTTGTTTATTTATGCTCTAATCTTTATTATTTCCCTCCTTCTTCTGGTTTGGAGATTAGTTTGTTCTTTTTCTACCTCCTTTAGGTATAAGGTTAGGTTGTTTAATTGAGATTTTTCTTGCTACTTGAGGTAGGCTTGCATTTTTATAATCTTCCTTCTTTGAACAACTTTTGCTCCATGCTAAAGATTTTGGGCAATTGTGTTTTCATGTTTATTGGTCTGCATGTACTTTTTGATTTTTGCTTTGATTTCTTGATTGGCTCAGTCCTTCGTTAGTAGTATGTCATTTAACCTTTATGTATTCATGATTTTTTCTGGATTTTTTTTCTTGTGGTTGATTTTTAGTTTCATAGCATTGTGTTCAGAACAAATGCATGTTATAACTTCAATTTTTTAAAATTTATTCAGACTTATTTTTTGGCCTAACATGTTATCTATTCTGTAGAATGTTCCATGTGCACTTGGAAAGAATGTGCAATCTGGTGTTTTATAATGGAATTTAAGATTCCATGCTGTTCTAAATTTATGTGTTAGATTCATCTGGTGCAATGTGCCATTCCAAGCCACTGTTTCCATGTTGATTTTTTGTCTAGATGGTCTATCCACTGATGTAAGTGTGGTGTTAAAATCCCCTAGTATTGTATTTTTACCAATTACTTCCTTCATGTTTGTTATTAGCTGTTTTAAGTATTTGAATGCTCTTGTGTTGGGCAGTGCATAAATATTTCCAATTGTTATAGCTTCTCGTTGTATTTCTTTCTTTATGATTCTGCAGTGTACTTTTTAAAAAATCTTTTGTTACAGTCTTTGTTTTAGTGCCCATTTTGTCTGATATAAGTATTGTTTCTCTGGCTTTCTCTTCACTTACATTTGCATGGTAAATCCTTTTTTTATCCTTTCACTTTCAATCTGAATGTGTCTTTAGGTCTGATGTTTGTCTCTTGTAGGCTGCATATGAATTAGTCTTGTTTTTTTTTTTTTAATCATTTTCGTCACCCTACATGGTAGACATTATTGTTTAATCTTTAATTTTAATGTTGTTTGTGTCTTAAAGAGACCATTAATCATTCAAGTTATGATGGGAAAATGAGCTAGCACACAAATTAAAAGTATTATGAGTATTCAGGATGTATTAAAATGGTCATTTTTGTCTATCAATAATGCAATGACACAGGCAATTGAAAATGCTTCTTTTTCTGTTTTGGATAGATAATAATATAACTTCCTTTGCCCAAAGGACAATTTTCCATTGGATAATTTAGTTGTGTTACATTTCAAAGATAGTGCTAGTGATGTGTAAGACTTTTCTTAGATCAAGTGACTAGCTTCATAAGAGAAACAATAAATGCCAGGTGCTTGGGGATACAAATTTAAAGGACAATTGAAGAAGTGTTTTATGTAAGTTTGATAAAATTTAGTTATTCTTTTGTAATTTAGGCTAGAAGTATGTTTTAGTAGAGTTTTCATGATAGGGATTTCTATAGTTAGAGAAAAGAGAAATAAGTAGATGAATTAAGAGTTAGAATTTCTCTTCTAGTTTATCTGTGGCAGCAGAGTTCTAGAATGGATCAAAGAAAATGTTTTGTATTTGACCTCTCAGGAATAGTTTGCTATTTTTTAAAACTTTAGAATTTTTTTTAATTTTCAATTTTTTAGTTCATGCATAATTAACACACTTTGTTAAATTAGTTTTGGTGTACTATGTAATGATTCAACAATTCTATACATTCTTCAGTTCTCATCACCATTACTCTTAGTCCCATTCCCCTATTTCACTAATCTTTCCATCCAACTCATTTCTGGCAGTCACCAATAGTTTTCTATATTTAAGAATATTGTTTGTCTCTTTTGTTTGTTCATTTGTTTTATTTTTTAAATTCCACTAATGAATGACATCATATGGTACTTGTCTTTCTATGACTAGCTTATTTCACTTAATATTATACCCTCTAGATCCATCCATGTTGCTGCAAATGTCAATATTTTATTGGTTGATTATTATGGTTGATTAATGTTCCATTGTATAAAATATGAGACCTGAAACCATAAGAATCCTAAAAGATAGTAGAGGGAATGATTTCTTTGACATTGGGTACAGCAACAATTTTTAGATATGTTTTCTGAGGCAAGGAAAATAAAAATAAAAATAAGTTTTTGGGGCTACATCAAAATAAAACGCTTTGGTGGAGCAAAAGAGAGAATCAACAAAACTAAAAACAATGTACTGAATGGGAGAAGTTATTTTCAAATACTGGATATTTACCCAAATAATACAAAACATTAATTCAAGCATACACATACCCCCTATATTTACTGCAGCATTATTTACAATATGGAAGCACTCATGTCCATCAATAGCTGAATGGATAAAGAAGATATTGTGTGTATTTACAATGGAATATGAGTCATCTAAAAAAAAGAATGAAATCTTGCCATTTGCAACAACATGGATGGAGCTAGAGAGTATAATGGTAAACAAAATCAGTCAGAAAGACAAATATCATATGATTTCACTCGTATGTGGGATTTAAGAAACAAAACAAATAAGGAGGGAAAAAGGCAAATCAAAAAACAGACTCTTAACTACAGAGAAAAAACAGATGGTTATCAGAGGGAAGTTGAGTGGAAGGGATGGGTGAAATAGGTGAGGGGGCTTAAGAGTACACTTACCTTGATGAGCGCTGAGTAAGGTATACAGTTGTTGAATCATTATAAAGTATACCTGAAACAAATATACAGTGTATGTTAACTATACTGGAATTAAAATTAAAAATTAATTAATTAAATAAAAATATTCCATTGCTTGTGTGTGTATACACACATGTGTATATACATATGTATATACATACATATATACTTTTTAAAAAATGTTTATTTATTTTGACAGAGAGAAAGAGAGTGAGCAAGTCGAGGAGGAGCAAAAAGAAGAGAAAGAGGAAGGGAAAGAATCCCAAGCAGGCTTTGCTTGGCTCTGCAATTTCAACTCAGAGCCCGATGCAGGGCTTAATATCACAACTGTGAGATCATGACCTGAGCTGAAATCAAGTGTGATGCTTAACCGACTGAGCCACCCAGGTTCCCCTATTTACACATTCTTTATCCATTCATTTACAGATGGACATTTGAATTTCTTCTGTATCTTGGTTACTGCAAATAATTTTTCAATAAACATAGTGGTGCATACATCTTTTTAAAAAATAGTTTATTGTCAAATTGGTTTCCATAAAACACACTGCTCTTTCCCATGTAAGGACAGGTCTGAATCAAACTGACTCTGACCTTGGAGGCCTAAGTGTCAGCTTCTCAGACAACCCTTGTAACACCCAATCAGGAAAGACCAGCTAACACCTTTAACATTTCTGGGGGTGGGCCTAAAGATGGAGGTTAAGACTAGTCACGCCCAACATGAGGGTCCTAGTCACACCCTACGTGAGGGTGCTGGGTCCACTCTGTAATTGGTTAAAGTTACTGTCAATGATGTGATGCCATAATGATTGGACCCCTGTACCTGTGTCACCATTTCCTGTAACTCCCCCTTCCCAAACTCATAAAAGGCCTTGCCTCCCATGCTTGGGGCTCGCTCCAAGTGGATCCAGTGTGTTGTTGAAGTCTGTGAGCCCGAGTTTAGGCTGGCCGGGCCTAAATTCATAATAAAGCCCTTTGCTTTTGCATGCATGACTCGGCCTCCCTGGTGGTCTCTGGTTTTGGGGGGCGATATTAAAATCTGGGTACAACACCCACAAGTGCCCTCCTCCAATACCACCCCCCCTTCGCCCCTTCCCCTCCCCCTTCAGCCCTCGGCTCATTTTCAATATTCAATAGCCTCTCATGATTTGCATCCCTCTCTCTCCCCAACTCTTTTTCCCCCTTCCCCTCCCTATGGTTCTTTGTTGGGTTTCTCCTGTTAGACCTATGAGTGCAAACATATGGTATCTGTCCTTGTCCACCTGACTTATTTCACTTAGCATGACACCCTCGAGGTCCATCCACTTTGCTACAAATGGCCATAGTTTTGAATAAGTGTTTTTGTTTTCTTTGGGTAAATTCCCAGTAGAATTACTAGGGTATATGATAATTCTATTTTTAATTTTATAGTAACCCCTATACTATTTTCTATGGTGACTGCACCAGTTTGCATTCCCACCAACAGTGCATGAGGGTTCCTTTTTTCTACATCTTAGCCAACACTCATTATTTATTGTGGTTTTGATTTTATCCATTCTGAGAGGTTTGAGGGGATAGCACATTGTGGTTTTGATTTGCATTTTCGTTATGGTTAGTGATGTTGAGAATCTTTTCATGTGTCTGATGGCCACCTGTAAATCCTCTTTAGAAAAATGTCTTTCTCAGCTCTTCTGCCCATGTTTTAACTGAATTGTTTTTATTTGGTGTTGAGTTTTATAAGTTTTTTATATATTTTGGATTGTAATGTTATTGAGTCTATCATTTGAATATATCGTTTTCTATTCAGCAGATCACCTTTTTGTTTTGTTGATGGTTTCCTTCACTATGGAAAAGCTTTTTATTTTGGTGTTGTCTCAATATTTTAATTTTTACTTTGTTTCCAATGCCAGAGGAGACTACCTAGAAAAATGGTTCTATGGCTGATGTCAAAGTGATTATTGCCTTTGTTTTCTTTTATTCATTCAGTCACCTTATGAGTTTTGATTGGAACATTTAAGTCATTTATATTCAAGATAATTATTCATAGGTATGTACTTACTGCCATTTTTAAGCTTGTTTAATGTTTGTTTTTTAGTTCTTCTCTGTTCCTCTCTTTTCTTGCTCTCTTCTCTTGTGGTTTAATGGCTTATTTTAGTGATACGTTTTCTTTGGCATCTTTTTTTTTTGCATACCTATTATGTGTTTTTGATTTGTGGCATCATTAGATTGATATATAACATCCTATGCATATAGCAGTCTATTAGTTTGATGGTCAGTTAAGTTCAAGCCCATTCTAAAAACACTAATTTTTTTACTATCCCCACCATGTTTTATGTATATGATGGCCTACTTTACATCCTTTTATTTTGTGAATACCTTGAGTAATTTTTATAGATATAATTTACTTCACTGATTTTGTGCTTTAGCCTCCATTCTGGTTTTATAATTGATTAATCTACTATTTTTCATTTTTTGGAAAATGAATATTTTTATCTTACCCCAGTTCATTTATTCCTTAACAGAACTATGCATTTCTGCCTGTTTCAACTCTAGAAGTTCAAAAAAATCATTTTGAAATAGCTTATTTTATATTTAAGGATGTAGATAGAGACGTGGTAACAAAAAATCAAATTAGTGAGAGGAAACACCATTTTATTTTATTTTATTTTTTTATTTTTATTTTTTTCCATAATATTTTATTGTCAAATTGTTTTCCATACAACACCCAGTGCTCTTCCCCTTAAGTGCCCTCCACCATCACCACCACCTCTTTTCCCCCC
>NC_043717.1:56785337-56869303 GCF_006229205.1 Suricata suricatta
TCTTTCATAAGTTTTCTATAGTTTTCATCATATAGGTCTTTTACATCCTTGGTTAGGTTTATTCCTAGGTATTTGATGGTTTTTCGTGCAATCGTGAATGGGATCAGTTTCTTAATTTCTCTTTCGGCTGCTTCATTTTTGGTGTATAGGAATGCAACTGATTTCTGTACATTGATTTTGTACCCTGCAACTTTACTGAATTCATTGATCAGTTCTAGAAGGCTTCTGGTGGAGTCGATTGTGTCAGGAAACACCATTTTAACAGGGATCACCCACTGATACCAAAGCTGTGGGTGGGAAAGTTCAGGCTTCTGGCAAAAGGAAAACATGGACCTAGGAGAATATTTCTCAATTCCTGAAAACTTGGTCACTTAGAAGTACATTTGGAAGTTACACTAAGAAGTATTCAGGGCCAAGAGGATCCACATTCATGCAGTGAACCTTTTTCTTTTCTTTTTTTCCCCAGTACAACTTTTATTTATGAAACTAGGAAGTAGGCTCACAGGCTGTGGTTTACAGACTCTTATTATAGGCTATGGAATATGTGACATAATTTGTTATTAAGAAATAATTAAATATTTGTAAAGCTGTATATCAAATTGTTTAACGTTGATTATGTTTAGGAATGGGATAATGGAGTATTTTACCTGCATTTGATATCTTCAAATAAGCAATAATTGCCCTTATAATCGGGACAAACAATGAAGATACTTCTGTTCTGAAAAAAATCAGATTTTGCACTCATTCTGTGTAGTTCAGCCCAAATAAATAATCTTTAACTATATTCTTACTATGGCGTTAGAGAAATTCCTGGTATTTTATTCATTGGAGACATCAACCAGAAGTATAAAATTAAAATAATTAAATGTACACAAGAACAGAGTATAATTACCCTCAATCATGAACAAGTTTTCAGTCTTGAAGAGGGTTTGGATATCATGTGAAATTCTGGCTTTAGCTATACTCTGATCTCATATTCTAGGAAAAGATAAATCTTGATGCAAATACTTATGGAACGCAAATTTAAAAATACAACAAAACCCGAGGAGTATACCTGGTCTGGTATTTCTCTGCCACCCGAGGTTTGCATTTTCAGAGCATTGGCCATATTTTGCATATTGCAGTAGGTTAGAAGGTGCCCATACTTTCTTTTTTCAAATGACATTATTAAACACAACTGAAAGAGAAAGCAGGGTGTCTAATCATCTGTTATGCATGGTTATTTCTTTTGCTTGATGGCATTGTTGAAGATGGGATTTGAGCACTGGATCAGTGTTTGGAAAGGACTCACTCTGTAGGTCTCTTGTGATACTGAGGTTCTCTGATTTCATTATACGAGGAAAAATGAATCAGACTGAGTACTTTGTAAGGTTCCAGTGCTTGACTGTTCTCAAGATGAAATGAATGGATACAATTTACATTTGACATAGATAGTTCAAGTACCATTGACAGAATAGGAAGATTAAGATGTAGTCTAGTTAGTTTATTTTAATGAAAATGGAAGGAGAAACTCAACTTGTAAGCATTGAATGGCCTACCCTCTGCTTCACTCCAGGGCAAACACTACCTCCATCTTGAAATGTTCCTTCCTTTTCTCCTTCCTTCTTTCCTTCCTTCCTTCCTTCCTTCCTTCCTTCCTTCCTTCCTTCCTTCCTTCCTTCTTTTCTTTTTTTTTCATTTTTAAAATTTACATTCAAGTTAGTTAGCATATAGTGTAATAACAATTTCAGGAATAGAATCCAGTGATTCATTCTCTATGTATAAGACCCAGTGCTCATCCCAAAAAGTGACCTCCTTAATTCTCCTTGCCCATTTATCCCATCCCTCCACTCACAATTCTTCCAGTAGCCCTCAGTTTGTTTTCTATATTTAAGAGTCTCTTATGTTTTGTCCCCTCTTTGTTCTTATATTATTTTTGCTTTCCTTTCCTTCTGTTCTGTACTTATATTCCACATATGAGTGAAGTCATATGATATTTGTCTTTCTCTGACTGACTAATTTTGCTTATCATAATACACTCTAGTTCCATTCATGATGTTGCAAACGGCAAGATTTCATACTTTTTGATGTACCAAGTAGTATTCCATTGTATATATAAACCACATCTTCTTTATCTTTTCATCTACCAATGGACATTTGGGCTCTTTCCATATGTTGGCTATTGTTGATAGCACTGCTATAAACATTGGGGTGCATGTGCCCCTTTGAAACAGCACATCTGTATCCTTTGGATAAATATCTAGTAGTACAATTTCTGGGTTGTAGGGAAGTTCTATTTTTAATTTTTTGAGGAACCTCCATACTGTTTTCCAGAGTGGCTGCACCACTTTGCATCCCCACCAGAAGTGCAAAAGAGATCCTCTTTCTCCACATCCTCATCAGCAGCCGTCATTGCCGGAGCTATTAATTTTAGTGGTTCTGACTGGTGTGAGAGGGTATCTCATCATGGTTTTGATTTGTATTTCTCTAATGAGGAGTGATATCGAGTATTTTATCATGTGTCTATTAGCCATCTGGGAAGTGTCTATTCATGTCTTTTTCCCATTTCTTCACTGGATTAGTTGTCTTTTGGTGGTTGAGTTTGATAAATTCTTTATAGATTTTGCATGCTAGCCCTTTATCTGATATGTCATTTGCAAATATATTTTTCCATTCCATCGGTTGCCTTTTAGTTTTGCTGATTGTTTCCTTTGCTGAGCAAAAGCTTTTTATCTTGATGAGGTCACAATAGTTCATTGGTGCTTTTGTTTCTCTTGCTTCTGAAAAGTGTTGAGTAAGAATTTGCTGTGGGTGAAGTCAGAGAGCTTTTTGTCTGCTTTCTCCTTTAGGATTTTGATGGCTTCCTGTCTTATGTTTAGGTATTTCATCCATTTTGAGTTTATTTTTGTGTATGGTGTAAGAAATGGTCCAGGTTCATTTTTCTGCATATCATTGTCCAGTTTTCCCAACACCATTTACTGAAGAGACTGTCTTTATTCCATTGGATATTTTTCCTGGTTTGTCAAAGATTTGTTGGCCATACATTTGTGGGCCCATTTCTGGGTTCTCTATTCTGTTCCTTTGGTCTAAGCATCTGCTTTTGTGCCAGAACCATACTGTCTTGATGATTATAGATTTGTAGTATATCTTGAAGTCCGTGATTGTGATCCCTTCAACTTTGGTTTTCTTTCTCAGGATTGCTTTGGCTATTAAAGGTCTTTTCTGGTTACATACAAATTTTAGGGTAGCTTGTTCTAGCTCTGTGAAGAGCTGGTGTTATTTTGATAGGGAATGCATTGAATATGTAGATTCCTTTGGGTGGTATTGATATTTTAACAATATTTTTTCTTCCAATCTATGAGCATGGAATGTTTTTCCTTTTTTGTGTGTCTTCTTCAATTTCTTTCATAAGTTTTCTATAGTTTTCAGTTTATAGGTTTTTCATCTCTTTGGTTAGGTTTATTCCTGAGTATTTTATGGTTTTTGGTGCAAATGTAAATGGGATCTATTCCTTGATTTCTCTCTATGCTGCTTCAGTATTGGTGTATAGTATTGCAACCGATTTCTGTGCATTGATTTTATATCCTGTGACTTTGGTGAATTCATCAATCCATTCTAGCAGTTTTTGGTGGAATCTTTTAGGTCTTCTGTATAGAATATCATGTCGTCTGAAAAGAGTGAAAGTTTGACTTCCTCCTTGCCAATTTGGAGGGCTTTTATTTCTGTTTTATTTCTGTTGTCTGATTGAGGCTAGGACTTCCAATACTATGTTGAATAACAGTGGTGAGAGTGGACATTCTTGTCATGTTCCTGACCTTAGGGGGAAGCTTTCAGGTTTTTCCTATTGAGAATGATATTAGCGATGGGTCTTTCATATATGGCTTTTATGATCGATTAATCTACTATTTTTATTTTGCTTGTATGTATCTGTGAAATTCCTTCCTTTCTCAATATTCTTCCTCTTGATTGTGCCCTCTCTTTTCCACTCAAAGAATTCTCTTGAAATTTTTTGTAAGGCTGGTTTAGTGGTGATAAACTCCCTTAACTTTTGTTTGTCTAGGAAAGTCTTCATCTCTCCTTCTATTCTGAATGATAACATGCCTGGATAGAGTATTCTTGGTTGCACGTTTTTCCCTTTCAGTGCATTGAATATGTAATGCCAATCCCTTCTGTCACGTGATATTTTTGTTAAAGAATATCAGTTGATAGCCCGCTAGAGTTCCTTTGTATGTATGTAACTGTTTTCTCTTGCTGCTTCTAAAGTTTTCTCTTGGGGCACCTGGATGGCTCAGTCGGTTAGGAGCCAGACTTCGGCTCAGGTCATCATCTTTTGGGGCTTTGTGCTGACAGCTCAGAGCCTGGAGCCTTCTTCAGATTCAGTGTCTCTCTCTCTCTGCCCCTCCCCCGCTTGCCCTCTGTGTTCGTCTCTGTCTCTCTAAAAAATAAATGGATATTTAAAACATTAAAAAAATAAGGGTGCTTGGGTGGTTCAGTCGGTTAAGCGTCCGACTTCGGCTCAAGTCATGATCTCACGGTTCGTGGGTTCTAGCCCCGTGTCAGGCTCTGTGCTGACAGCTGGCTCAGAGCCTGGAGCCTGTCTTTGGATTCTGTGTTTCCCTCTCTCTCTGACCCTCCCCTGCTCATGCTGTGTCTCTCTGTCTCTCTCAAAAATAATTAAAAAAACATTAAAAAAATTAAAATAAAAAAAATAAAGTTCTGTATCACTACCGTTTGCCATTTTGATTACTATATGTTTTCTTGGGTTGATTTTGTTGCGGGTCTCTCTGTGCCTCCTGGATCTGGATGTCTGTTTTCTTTCCCTGATTAAGGATTATTTCAGCTGTCTTTTCTTCAAATAAATTAGCTGCCTTTTTTTCCCCTTTCTCTTCCTCTTTTGGCATCTCTATAATGCAAATGTTTTTTCTTAAATGTTCATTTATTTATTTTCAGGGGGAGAGAGAGAGAGAAGAGAGAGAATCTCAAGCAGGTCCCATGGTTTAGTGCAGAGACTGATATGAGGCATGATGTGAGATCATGAAATCGTGAGATCATGACCTGAGCCAAAATCAACAGTTGGTCACTTAACTGACTAAGCCACCCAGGTGACCACTAAAATGCATATGTTATTACACTCTATGTTACCAACTTCCCTTAACCCATTTTCATTTATTATTTTTTCTTGTTCAATTTGATTGTTTTCCATTACTCTGTCATCCTTCTTGCTGATCCATTATTGTCCTTTTTCTAGTCTATTATTTTTTCCCTCTAGTATATTGTTAATTTATGTTATTTTTCATCTCTGATGGTTTCCTTTTTACATTTTCTATCTCTTTTGAATGTCTCACTGAGATCCTCCACTCCTTTCTCAAGTCCAGTGAGTATCTTTATGATCATTTCTTTGAATTCTCTATCAGGTGTATAGCTTATCTCTGTTTCATTTAGCTTTTGGCTGTGTTTTTTCCCCCCTTTTCTTTAATTTAGGACATATTTTTCTATCTCTTCATTTTGTCTAACTCTCTTTGTTTCTATGTATTTTGAAAGTCAGCCATGTCTACTGATCTTTAAACTACTGGTCTTAGGATGAAGAGGTCTTGTAGTCCCCTGTAGTGCTATGTACCCTTGTGAACCAGAAACAGGTGCTTCAGTAGTGTGTCCGATGTGTGTTGCATGTACCCTGCTGTTTGGTTGAGCTGTGATTGTCTTCAGTCCAGTCAGCTGCAATGGCTCTCTTTGTTTTGCAAAAAAAGTTTGATCTTTGTGCTTTTAGTGGGCGATCTTGGGACACCTTTGGGTTGTAGTTGGGTCAGACCAGAGGTATGCCCTCAGCCAATTTGCTGAGGCTTGGATCACATTGAACTTTAGGGTGTTATTGCTGTGTTGTCACTTGAGGGCTTTTCTTGGTGGCCTGTTCCTGCTGTCAGACTAGAAGTCTGCCTGCAGTCCATTTGTGGAGTTTTCAGTGACCTTAAACTACAGAGCTCTCTTTTTATGCTTCTTTCCGTGAGGTTTTTGTTGGTGGGCAGGGTCTGCAGTCAGTTCAGATATCTGCTCCTAGACCACTACTGGGGCTACATTTGAACTCATGTGGGTGTTTATATTCTCCCCCTTTTCAGGGCAAACATCATTTTGGAGTGGTACTAGTCACTGTTGGGGTTTATAGAATGAGAGCTGGTCAGAACCACTTTGGAGGAACTCCTGCAAGTGGGTTGGTTTGGTGGGGCAAGTCTGTGGGAGACCATGGGTGTGGTGACCTCAGTGTTAGCAAGCTATGTGGTAAGTGTTGATGCTGGTTCCTGCAGGTATCTGGGTACTTAGGTTGGAGGGTGGGTTACAGAAATGGTGCCTACTAGCTCTTTTGTTCTTGGGTAAATCTTCTAAGGATTCTTGTCCCTCCAGTGCAAGTTCTTAATTAGTAAATAAATCTCCATTTCATATACCCAGATGTTTATCAGCCTGCTGCTTCTATGTTGAAACTTGCCAGAATTGTTTATTATGCTGTTTTTTTTTTTAAGGGTGGGGATTCATTTTATCACCTTTCAGATTTCCCAGCGCTAAGCTTGCTGATTTTTAAAATACCTAAAATTAAGCCCCACTGATTGTAACAACTCATGAAGTTAAGTTCCGCTGGTTTACAAAACCAAATGGTATGTGGACTTGTCTTCCCATTGCAGCTCCTCATGTCTGGGGTTCCTGGTTTGAGGTCTTTTTCTCTTTGTTCTTTGTGTTTGTGGTATCCCTTCCGCTTGTGGTTAGCTTCACCAGAAGTTTGAAGTTTAGAAGTGCTACCTGGGTCTCTGACTTTCTTACCATTTTTTGATGTTGCCTGCTCTCTACAATTAACTTTGGACAGTCTATTCTTCCAGTCTTTGGGTAATTTTCTGGGTTAGTTGCACTGATGTGACTGTTATTTATGTGTCTCCATGGGATGAGGTAAGCTTAGGATACTCCTACTCTGCCATCCTCCCAAGCTCTCCCCCATGTTGCTATTTAAATATTGGACTGAGGCAATTTAACCCAGAATGTGCACATGGAGATGAATAGAATAAGTGAGCTTTTTTTCCTACCTCCAGTGCAGTACTTACTAAAAAGGGCCGACAAATTTACAATGCTCTAAAATTGAATCTCATCTTTCAAGTTCCTAAAAAATTTTTCACTGTTGGAGTTACTAAAGGGTTAGTAAACATAATATATTGAAGTATATATTTAATTATCTCAAAAGGCCATTTAAAAATTAATTAAAAATGAAAAATCTTTAGAGTGAAAGCCAGGTGATTTTGACAACGAAAAAACCCGAAGTTTGAAGTCTAAGATGAGTATACAAAACCATTTACGTTTATTCTGGAGAACAAAATACAACCATTGCTTTAATATTTGAAATCATTTTTAGATACAGACCATATTAGCTGAACAAAATTTTAAAAAAGAAGCCAAGTGTATAATTAAAATGAACTTGGATAGCTGATGGGATTTCAAAGGACTGTTGGAGACCAAAGGAATGTATGTGAAGACTGTGTTATAGTAATGCCACAGGATATTATATAGACATTAGAAATTATAAACATTAGAGTCCTTCTAATGTCAATATTCTAGGATAGTATACAATACTTTAAATATGTTCTTCCAAATAAAATCATAGGCTTTAAGTTAATGGTTCATGTGTTCATGTAGTTAAACAAATGAAAACTGTAGGTTATTTAAATGTATTTTGTAAAATAAACAATTAAGTCATTGAAAAAAAAACCCTTGCTTCTAGTTCTTATTTTGAAGGTAGAACATGGCTCAGTAGGGTAGCATAGAAAATTAAGAAATTGAGCTCTGGAGTCTGACTGCCTTGATTTGAATCTTGGTTCTGATCCTTACTAGCTGCCTGACAATGGGCAAGTTACTTAATTTCTTTGTGCCTCAATTTTTAAGTCAGCAAAACAGGGATAAGAACGGTATATATATCACAAGACAATTGTAAGCATTAAATGAGTTAATGTAGATAAAGCACTTAAAAAAGAACAAAAGCTCATTAATTGTTAGGTACCATGGTTAAAAGGCATATTTTTCAATCTCAAGGAGTTTATAATCCCATATAATGATGATTCCACTTTGGGAGAAAATGCACACATGAAAAAAAGGAAAATAATTAAGTACTAAAGAGTTTCACGTAAGATACAAAAAAATGACATTAAAGAATAACAAATTCATGGTTATATTGTAGGTGATTGAATTATGGTATGTTTCTGTGTGGGAGAAAGTGGGACTGCTACTGGAAGTGAAAACATAGGAAAACATTTAAAGGTAAGAATAAGTAAGACAGAGGTTTCTTTTATGTGCATTAGAATTTTCTTATGCCTATATTTTGTTCTAATTCTTTCAAAATTTAGAATCCATATAATAAATATGAATCATTATACTTAACAAAACCATCTATATACTTTGTAATTATTTAAAAGTAAAACTTTAATATCTGTATATTAACATATGTATATATGTTATGATCACATTTGAGTTTCAAAAATGCCCTGTAATAAGGAAGAAGTATTATTATTCTTTTTTACAAATGAGGAAGCTGAGTGACTCATGTCACTTGCTTAAAGTTACAGCACTTTGTAAGTAATAGAGACACAATTAACAACCAGGTGTTCTAGCTTCCAATTTAGTGCTCTTCTACCATAATATACTTACTGAATAACAGAAATCTTAGTACTTGAGAAATGGGGACTGACTTTTTTGATAAATAGTATGTTTGATCCTTGTCTCAACCAAGGCTGGTATAAGATAAATTTGTAGATACTGCTAAAACTTAGGAATGTCAAAAATAAAAATAAATGGACACTAGTTATTACTATACCATAGAAGTCCTCTTTCCTTCTGTTTTGAGTGGTTTCCTAAAGGTTTGCAACATTAGAAGTGAAATGGAAACCAATTTGACAATAAATTATTTTAAAAAAGAAAAAAAAGAATTGAAATGTAAATAACATACACATGATAGATTCAGATTGAACTTCTCCTTTCATAACTTTCTTTTTTCTTCACCATTACCATTTATGTCCTCTGAGGTAATGTGCCTTTTGAAACACAGAATAAAGGAACAGACCACACTTCAGCAAAACCTTGCCCATGAATATTATATTTCAGCCATAATCAAGTTGTTGTGTTTTAAGAACAAAGCTTTCACTGTAATATAAAACCCACTGTAAACATATCTTTGATATTCCTGTCAACATGCCAATAAGAAGTAAAAAGCATAAAATAATAATAAAACATAATTAACTTCTCAAAAATGTATGTCATAGAGCAAAATCTCTGACATAGTTACATAAATATAAGTACTTCTTAAAGCAATTTGTAATAACATTCAAATTTTTATTTCTATTGTAGCTAGTTTTGATCCCAGTAATAAGCATGTAGAAAAGTAGAACCCCTTCTCTCCTCTTTAGATAAGTTTTAAATTACTTTTGTTCATCTATGGGAGTGCAAGCTGTCTAGTTTCTTAAGGAATAGTTGTATGTCATATAGGGAAAGAATTACCTATAATAACGTCAATAAACCACAAAAACTCCACCATTCTCTTTTGAGGGCCTGAGGTTAGGAGCAGAAAAAAATTGGACACAAACGGATTTTTGACCAGTTTATATTGTTCTTATATTCTTCAGTTTCCAGATTGCACATTGCATGGGGCCTTTAGGGCCATTTTGCTTGGATATTAGGCTGTTCTAGCACTTGCATATTCTATTTTGAAAAAAATGGCCCTACTCTGCCTAGTCAGTCAATATTACAAAGGAAGAAGCTTATGGGACATTTTATGTAGCTCCTTGGTTATTCTAGGTCTTATCTGATGACATGCATTCAAACGGATATGTTAGGATGATTGGGGACAAATTGTTAATTTTGTATCTTAAAAGGCTATATCCTTTGTAAAGTTTTTATTTGAGGGGTAAAATGTTGATTTCAGATCAATTTTTTTACAATGCCAAGACAAAAATATTCTTCACCTTTTTGTGAATGATCAAAAATCCACTTATAATTTAGTTCATAGTTCTGGACTGAATTTTTAACACTTAAAAGAATATATTTATGGTCTCTAACAGTGTGTATTCATAAATGAGACATATTTATAGGCACACATTCAGTTCAGTATTTGTAAATTATTAATGGAAATTCTTATATTTAGTGTAAATGATTTGAGATAATATTTATTTGGGAAACTCTTTTCATTGATTTGCATTAGAAATAGGTTTAAATTATTCTTTACATATTTCTTCTTCTTTCTCTGGCAAAGAGGCCTTTTTCTTGGGTACATAAGTCACACTGGACAAAGAATGCTTTCTAAATGTAGACAGCCTTCTCCTAAAGTTCCCCCCTGAAAAGAAATACAGGAGAGGGTCAAAGCAGCAATTTGATGCAGCCAGAGACAAGGTTATGACCACTGACTTTTGCATTCTAAGAACAGAATCACAGCGTTTAGTTTCATTGTGTAAAAAATGAAGGTGGATGGTGCGTTGAATATGATATGGCATGAAGCTGATCAAAAAGGCAGCTGTCACGACTATGATCATTCCTATAGCTTTTTTACGGCTTGATAGATTTTTCTTCATTGAATTTTTCAGTAAGGTTAAAATGATCAATGTGTAACAGACAATAATAATAATGAAAGGAATAATAAATCCAACAAACAGTGACACATAATGCAATACCAAAACATGATGTTTAGACTGATTGTCCTGTGGAGGCTCAAAGCACTTGGTATTGTTTTTCTCATCTTTGTAAGATGTGGACATTAAAAATGGAGAACTGGTCAAAATCACAAAAATCCAGATGCCAGCACACACAAATCTGGCTTTCTTTTGTGTAACCAAATTAATGTTCTGTACTGGGAAAACAATTGCAATGCACCGGAAAAAACTCATGGCTGTCATAAAGAAGATACTACAGTAGAGGTTGACATACAAGGCATAGGTGCTGAGGCGGCACAAAAAGTCACCAAAGAGCCAAATACCTTTGTGAACGTAATAGACTACACGGAGAGGCAGTGTACACACGCACAGTAGATCTGCTACTGCTAAGTTAATCATGTATACTTGGAAAGCTGACTTCTCATGATATGTTTTTATGAGGACATAGAGCACAAAGCTATTGCCAAAGAAGCCCACAACGGAGATCATAGAGTATAGGGTGGAATACACTTGATTGCGGAAGTCATCAATGGTGTCATTGCACGTGTTATTACTGGCAGAAGAAACTGTCAGATTTCCAACTCCATCCATGTTTCTCTAGGAATGTCTGCTTGGTGCCTAAAATACATACATACATACATACATACATATATATTTTTTTTCTTATCAATTTTTATCAGGCAATAAATTACAGGAAGTACTAAGATTTCACTTTATTGTGTCATTATATATACTTTTTGACCATTGAGGAAGCACAGGTGGTGGGGAAATGAAGAGGGATTTAGCTGCACCTTGCCTCCAAGAGGAGGGTTTGGTTCCTACAGACTCCATGAAAACTCTTTTCCTTTCTTTTTTCCATCAAAGTTTGCCTAATGGACTTACTCTTAATCTTCAAGACCTAGCTGAAACATCTCTGCTTTTAAGTCATATTATTCTAGTACTATTCTGTAAATCTTCCTTTTAATTGAGTTTGTTTTTCTATTAGATAAAATCTTTAAAGGTAGTAGTTTCATAAATATAAATTTTTATCTATCATCTATCTACCTATAGCTATCCATCTATCATCATCTATCTATTGGAAGAGCATTGAAATCATTTGGAGAATACAATCTAGATGAGAATGCTTGTTTTCTTCAAGAAGAAGGCTTGAAGGTAACATCTGCTGGTTGACGCTCATCCAGTTGTTTTAATGAGAGAAAAAAGTTCCAGAGATAAAACACATTTCTAAAGTCTGCACCATAAGTTAAGGCTCTGAGGAAAGATGTAGCATAACTAGTTGAAATATACTTTCTGGGGAAGGGTATTGTTGTAACTGTTTATCCTTGTTGTCTTCCTAGACTCACTCTTAAAGCCATACTATTCAACAATACATGATCATTTCTCTTTATACCAAGAGGTTGTTACTTGGTCTAATTTACTTAATCTATACCAAGACAGTCAATTAGTGCAGTAAACAAACTCTAATCAGATAGAGTTAGGGATGAGACAATGTGGAAGTAATGATTTTTAGGGTTCCTCAAGATTCTTTTATTCTTTAAGAAAGTGGGAACAACTCATCAATATATAATATGGTAGATAATCTTTTATTTAAGTCTTATTTCTTGGACTTTTACACAGCTTCTGTTCCCTAGTAAGAAAGAGTTGGGGTTTGTAAGGCAGAAAGACTGACTGAATATGAAGAAGTCCCAACAATGAAGGGGACTGATCTTGTCTCTGAATTATAAAAACAGAAACAGACAGCTATGGTAGTGGTTTTAGGTGGGATATAACTACCTGGGTTTACTACTGATAACAATTTGACCAGTTCCATTTTTTCTTTGATTAAAAAATGTCATTATTTTTCACCAAGAACTGTTGGTATATGACAAAAAAATGAGGATATTCTGAGATATCCTTAGATATCTAAGCTCAAAGAGAAAATTGAGGTGACTATTCCCAACTTCTGATTTATTTTTCATTTTTTCCCCAATTACCCACTTCTTTCACCATTGGTTCCCTGAGATCAGGTGAAATTATGGGAAAAAAGGAAACCACCTAAACTTAATCTAGTCTTTTTTTGTTAGCCCTATTACTAGGTTTTCCACAAATTGGGCAATGTTATGTTGAGGCATAATATGGTGCTGTTGAGATTTTTGGTATTAACTTTTGTTGTTGTTTTAAATTTTTTAAAATGTTTATTTATTTTTGAGACAGAGAGAGACAGAATGCAAACAAGGGACGGGCAGAGAGAGAGGGAGACACAGAATCTGAAATAGGCTCCAGGCTCTGAGCTTTCAGCACAGAACCTGATGCTGGAGCTTGAACCCATGAACCATGAGATCATGACCTGAGCTGAAGTTGGACGGTCAACTTGCTGAGCCACTCAGGTCAGTGATTTGTACGCATATGTTGTCTTCCCTTACAGACTATCTTGTTGATCTATAAGAATGCATGTCACACAAGGCTAACACATATGTACCTTGTCAATAAGTGCTCAGTAAATGTTGATTGAGTGAATGAATACATGGATTATGAACAATATTGTTATTTTAAAGTATTTTTTAAGTTTATTGAGAAGGAGAATGATCAGGGTAGGGGCATAGAGAGAGGGAGAAAGAGAGAATCCCAAGTCGACTCTGCACTGTCAGAGTGGGGCTTGATGCGGGGCTCAAAACTTATGAACCTTGGGGCACCTGGGTGGCTCAGTCAGTTGAGCATCTGACTTTGGCTCAGGTCAGGATCTCACAGTTCATGGATTTGAGCCCTGCATCGGGCTCTGTGCTGGCAGCTCAGAGCCTGGAACCTGCTTCTGATTCTGTGTGTCCCTCTCTCTCTCTGCCCCTCCCCTGCTCATAACCTGTCTTTCTGTCTTTCAAAAAGAAATAAATGTTAAAAAATTTTTTTTAAACTTCTGAACTTTAAAATCATGACCTGAGTCAAAACCAAGAGTTGGACGCTTAACTGACTAAGCCACCCAGGCACCCCTTAAGGTATTAGTTATAATTCAAAACCACTTAGAGTTATCTTTGCATTCCAATATTATTTAAAATCTCTTCAGCCTCTGACCCAAAAGCAAAGTTGCTTCCTAAAGTATTAAGGAAAGAACTAAATAATAATGCTACCTGTAATATTAAATAATACTCATATCTTGACACAGAATACTCATTTTTTTCTCTTAAATATTAGAAATTTGACATTCCCAGATCTTTGAATAAAGGATGCCAAATACAACTGTTATATAGATTAATGAAAAACAAATGGTCATTTGTCCCAGTAGTAAGCTTTCCAGTCCTTACAGACCAAATTAAGCTTTCCTAGTAATGTTTGTATTTAGTTTCAGTTGTTTATTTATAACTGAGTAAAGTCAATGGCTTATATTAGGTCATAAAAAGAAAATTAAAAAACTCTCAAACAAGTAGTGAATCCTGGAGGGATAGAGATCACTTAATCTAAGCCACTCATTTCACAAATGATGGCTTTGCTTGTCTTAAACAGCATTTAATTCATTTTTATAGAACTTACTATGATCCCCCAATAATGAGACTTATACTATAAGGATACATAAATACATAAGATCCCATTCATGCTTTCAAACAGTTCATAATCTGTTTGTGGAGAGGAGTGAGGACTCAGAAGTATGGAGAGGTTACAACACCGTATGGTAAGGACTATCTTAGAACAAAGCAAATGGGATATTAATTGGTTAATACAAACAGCAATAAACATACATAAAATTAATTTTTGGTGCAGGTGACAAAAAATTACTTTGTTAAGATAATTTTCAAGTTGAAGAAACAAGATTTATTTAGAAAATGGATCCATACCTCTTTCTTATACTGCAGTGCTTTTCACAAATGTTCCTAGTTAGTGGTCAGTGCTTCTTAAAATGTAATTTCAGATGAAGCCTAAACTGAAATCATAAGATTGAAAAAGAAGTTAATGACCTTAGAAGCAGTCCAGAAGGGTCATGGGAGCTTAGTGGCCTTAAGTACAGATCCAGGATGTATTTTGGGACATCACAGCTTTAGGACATATTTAGGACTAGTTATTTAATTCTGTGCTTCCTTTCTTTCCTTCCATTCATTTTTACATCCCCAGAGGAGAAACTTGGAATATAGGCCAGGGCTGATCACAGATATTTATTGTTGGGTGCAAGAAACTTCTGTATCTGAAGATGAACACAGTATCATAAAAATAACCTTCTCTCTATGAAACCAGGATATTTTCCCTATTTTCTCTTCTAAAGCATTTGTTACTAAGTTCAAAGAGGAAATAATTTGGAAGTTCATATCTGAAGATCTAGTTTGCTAGAAAGGGGAGTTAGAACATTAAAAACATTCAGTATATCTGATTGGAATGGTTCAGGGAAATTTTTCCTTTAAGGAATAATAGATTAGAGGACCCTGGATTCTTCTTTCTAAAATCTCATAATAGCAGTTATCATTTATATCACTAATTTGCCATATATTACATACCTGCAGAAATCAACTGTTTTGTAGTTTGTACAGTTAATTTTTCATGCGTATATGCTTCTTCTCGTCAATTAAACCATATCAGAAAATCTACCAAAATATAACAAATCTCCAAGAAATGAACAAAGGACTTTCCTGAAGCAGTAGCAACCTGGACACTTCCCTCCCTAAATTTGTATTCCCCTATGGCACTATTCATCCCTGTCTTCAAGGACTACAAAGGCTGGCCATTTTTAAATATATTTATGGTCTAAGTACCAACAAAATAAACACCTTCCTCCAGTTTATTCTTTGCAAGTATAAACACACAGGCCTTTGTAAAGAACTCTGCTGAAGAAAAAGAGGAAATCACAAGGAAAATAAAGGAAATTCAAAAATATTAAGCATAAATAAATTTAAAAAGTAGGAATCTCAACCTACAGCTATAATATTGTTTTTTGAATCCACCCTGTATTCACATAATCATTTTTTAGATCTCTTCCAACTTCTCTTCCCTTTCTGAATTTTCCTCCTTCTCCAGGTAAGGAGTTGACATAGGTAACCTAGTACTAGCAGTCTGGATGAAGTATGGGCTGCAGGTGGGGAATTAGTCAAACTGAGTTGGTTTTTACTCAGTAAACTTTTTTTTGGCTTAGTTTGTCCTAGATCTCTGTAATCAATAAAGGTACACTGACCAAATATAAAATGAAAAAAATCTTCTCTGAACCTAAAATTATACAATTCCACTCACTTATGGAGAAAATTAACTTTGGCTCTGTCACAATTTTGTGTTTAGACAAAACATATTTTTTCCTAGTGTGGAAAGAGAAAGAAAGTTTATGAATTTCTAAGATTCATCTATGAGAAGTATAATATTACCAGACTAATGTACTAGTTATACATTTCCATGGTAGCTGTGCAATTATAATTTAGTTCACTCTACATGTACAAGTAAGTAAATGTCACATTGTCTGGGCAACAGTGTAGTATTGCCTCAAGTTTGTGATTCAAAGATGTCTTCTATTATTTATTTAGAAATTCTGAGCTTTGCACATAGTAGGCCTTCAATACTTTCACTATTTAACTTTCTTTTTTTTTTCATTTTCCTAGAAGATTCTTGTCTCTGACAGCAGCTTCTGCCAAAATTAGATTCTACCAGTCTTATCTGGGTGATTGGGTGGGTAGACATCAGATAGAAAAGTAAAACTATGGGTATATGATCTTTTTATTTTAATTATTTAATTCAGGAGTTGCTTTGATCTTTTATTTGGGTCATTTGAAGTCCATGAATATGAGTGTGTGTGTGTGTGTGTGTATGTGTGTGTGTGTGTGTGTGTGTGTGTGTGTGTGTGTGTGTGTGTAAATTTCTTTCCTTCAACCCTTAGCCTCTATTAAACCTGTAACATGGCCAAGCTCCAGTGAATGAGGGAAATAAGAGATACAGAGATAATCTGAGAATACAAGCTCCCAATTAATATAGCATAGTTTTTATTGCTGCTGCATTAGAACTACCTCCATAGAAGAATAACATACACTTTGTGCTCTCTAAGTGTGGTCTGGGTAGAGCTGGTGATCTACAAGTGTCCCTAGGCTGGTGTCTTCTATCAAATGAAAATAGTAATAGTGCTTCTTTTTTTTTAAATTTCTAATCAAACAAAAATCCTTTCTGTTCCTCTCAATCTAATTTAGTATCTTTCTCCATTAAAGTCCTGCAGTATTTTGTTTGTTCTTGATAATTTTCATCTCTTGTTTTTTGTCATAGTCATCTCTCTAGTTTTTTAATTTAAACTTCATTATTCCCACTCCAGTTCCACTAGAATCAAAGGGCAATAACCAAGTCTTATTCTTTTTGTATTTCATGCTATCCAGAGTTCAATGTGCTTTAAATATTGGTTGATTATATTAATACATTTTTATATACTTTCATTAATGTCTTATCAAAATAAGAAGGAATCCTTGCATGGAGAAAGACAATGAATATGGTGGAAAATTTGTAGGACTCATAGGCATAAGGCCTGGACCATAACTTAGGCTATGGTGGATGATTAATTGTGTGATCTTGAGGAAATCACTTCCACCCTGTAATCTTTTCACTTATCTGCAGTTCAATAGGTTTATATTATATGATCTCTGAATTTCCTTTTAGTTTACCATTGTATACATCTATGAAGATCTTTTTTCCTTGGTTTAGTTTAATCTTAGGGAAAAAAGAGCAAGTAAGATGAGAGATCTATGGCTTTAGTGAAGAGGAAAATGGACAAATGTTTGCAAGCTTGATTTAAGACTATTAAGGTATTCCCTGCATTTTAGTTGAATATCTGAGAGAAATACTCAATTCTCTCTAAATATCTTAGCTGTTCTCAGGATATGAACTTGATCAGAACCTCTAAAGGCAACACAAGCAGTTCTAGTGGTTTCTAAACTAAGTGTTAACCTTATGATGTAAAGCTATTCCACTTTCTTTTATTCTCAAAAGAATTAGAAATTCATTATTTAAAAATATAGTTGACATAAGAAAAGTAACCTTTCTCAAGTTAAAATTTTGAAATGTTTAACAGTTGTGTTATTTCAAAATGATATACCTCATATTTAATCTTCCTTTCTATTAAGTTATCTGTAATAATCTAAATAGTTTTTTTTAAGATTTGTAAATGTTTCTCTCTCTATATATTATTTAATTTATTCTTTAAATTTACATGCAAGTTAGTTAGCATATAGTGCAACAATGATTTCAGGAACAAATTATTTAATGCCCCTTACCATTTAGCCCACCCTCTTCTCACAAACCCTCCAGTAACTCTGTTTGTTCTCCATATTTAAGAGTCTTTTATGTTTTGTCCCCCTCCTTGTTTTTATATTATTTTTTCTTCCCTTCTTTTATATTCATCTGTTTTGTATCTTAAAGTCCTCATATGAGTAAAATCATATGACATTTGTCTTTCTTTGACTGACTAATTTCACTTAGCATGATACCCTCTAGTTCCATCCACATAGTTGCAAATGTCAAGATTTCATTCTTTTTGAGTGCTGAGTAATACTCCATCACACACACACACACACACACACACACACACACACATCATATCTTCTTTATCCATTCATCCATGGATGGACATTTGGGCTCTTTCCATACTTTGGCTATTGTTAATTTTGTTACTATAAACATTGGGGTGCATATGCTCCTTTGAAACAGCATACCTGTTACTCTTGGATAAATACCTACTAGTGCAATTGCTGGGTCGTAAGGTAGTTCTTTTTTTAATTTTTTGAGGAACCTCCATGCTGTTTTCCAGAGTGGCTGCACCAGTTTGCATCCCAACAAGCAGTGCAAAAGAGATTCTCTTTCTCTGCATCCTTGCCAATATCTCTTGTTGCCTGAGTTGTTAATGTTAGCCATTCTCATGGGTGTGAGGTGGTATCTCATTGTGGTTTTGATTTGTATTTCCCTGACGACGAGTGATGTTGAACATTTTTTCACGTGTCTGTTAGCCATCTGGATGTCTTATTTGCAGAAGTGACTAATCATGTATTTTGCCCATTTATTCACTGGATTATTTGTTTTTTGGTTGTTGAATTTGCTAAGCTCTTTATAGATTTTGGATACTAACACTTTATCTGATATGTCATTTAGAAATATCTTCTCCCATTCTGTCAGTTGCCTTTTAGTTTTGCTGATTGTTTCCTTCGCTGTGCAGAAGCTTTTCATTTTGATGAAGTCCCAATACTTCATTTTTGTTTTTGTTTCCCTTGCCTCCAGAGACATGTTGAATAAGAGGTTTTTGCTTGCTTTCTCCTCTGGGATTTTGATGGATTCCTGTCTTATGTTTAGATATTTCATCCATTTTGAGTTTATTTTTGTATATGGTGTAAGAATGTGGTCCAGTATTATTTTAATGCATGTCACTGTCCAGTTTTCCCCACACCACTTGCTGAAGAGACTGTCTTTTCCCATTGGACATTCTTCTTTTCTTTGTCAAAGATTTGTTGTCTATACATTTGTGGATCCATTTCTGGGTTCTCTATTGTGTTCTATTGATCCAAGTGTCTTTTTTTTTGTGCCAGTACCATACTGTCTTGGTGATTACAGCTTAGTAATACAGCTTGAAGTCAGGGATTGTGATGCCTTCCACTTTCTAAGGCTCAAAAGTTTTTCTAGCTTCCCTTACCCCTTTTGTTTTACAATAACAAGTTACAACTTCTCTTGTTTTGGTAGTATAAACACCATTCTTGCGCTCTAACAGAGAAGCCCCTAAAGTCATCTTTGCTGTCTCCTTTTTGTCATCTCTTATAAGAGATGCCCATCCTCCTTGATCATACGATATTAGGGTTCCAGGATGAACAATACATCCATTCATATCTTAACTAATATGTGAAATCTATCCTGCAGAGTATATAACAAGCTTTATTTTCTGTTAAAATGACATTGTCTTTTGGTCAGTCAATCCTCAAATTTATCAAACTCTGTCATCTCAGTTAGATGGAAAGAGTCTGGAAGAGTTTTGTTAAAGCTGATAGGGGCAAGAGATAAATAGCAAAAAGGCACTGGAAATCTGAAACTTGAAGACACTGAAGTTAAAATTACAGATAGGAAAAATACCATAGGTGCCGGGGGTTGGGGAAGGGAGGAGGAATCTGACTCCTTCCCAATTTTGCTTTAGTTTTAGCTAAGCTTTATATAGTCTGATACTAAGTCTTAATCTTTTCCCTCTACATCTCTCTTCATTTTTACTGCTACATCTTCACTTCTGGCTCTCATTACTTCATACATAGATGACATCTTTACCTATTTTTTACATGCACCTCATATTTTAGCCAAGCTGAACTTTTGTAATTCCTGGAGATGTGTCTCATATCCCATTCATTTCAGGCTCTTTTCTCTCAAAATCATCTTACATACCATTGCCACACTGGTTATTCTTCTTTTTTATTTATTTATTTATTTACATATAATTTTTTTTACAGTGGTCATTCTTTAACCTTTGGATTCACTTGTCTTTTTGCTGCTCAAGAGCCTACAGTGACTATAATAAAATGCCAACCACTTCCACAATCTAGCCTTAATCTCCCATCCAACCTTCTGTTTTACAGAGAAAGAAAATAATGGAAGAGACCAAAGAATTACTAGCTGAAGAAAGAAAAGAATCCACTAGTAAGTACTAAAGAGTGTTCAGGGCTCTCATAAAGAGAGACCTGAAATATGTGGCATCTTTTTGAATGTACAGTTTTCTCAACTAAGATATTCTGTATAACGAAAGTGACAGCTTAATTATTGGAATAATGACTCTTGGCAAAACCTAGGTCAAGGCAAGGTTACCTTGACATGCTAGTTTAAAATTCTGATTGTTGAGACAGGCCTGTGTCTTGAGTATAATATAAGAACCCACCAAAGTAAGCTAATATACTTACTCTTCAAATCAGAGATTTTCCTCCCTGCGACTATACCTTATAATATCATGTTCTAACTTCTTTTTAATGTATCTTGTCATCATTTACAAGTATCCATTGTTTTTACCGAACCCCTTCCTCCCAGACCCACTTCCAGCTTTGCCCCACTTGAATCATCTTTTGAACAACAAAACATCTATTTTGACCTTGTTATTTATCCAATATAAACAAATCATAAAGATTTTTGTTTCACTATAAATAATATATTGGAAGGTAGTCAAGTATATTTGATATCTCTAATAACCCTAATCAGAGGAGATGCCAAGGCAAACTTTAATCAACAGAATGACAGGTAGGAGTTTGTTTGTGTTCTGGCATTTGGACTTTAAACTGATATTAGGAAAACGTAATTCTGAAATTTGGCTCCCAAAAGACTGAAAAAACACACAAATAAGATCAGCTGTATTAATCTAAATTGGGAGACTTTACACTACTGATTGAATTTTGTTGGAATAAAGCAAATTACAATTCTTTTTACTTGGGAAAAAGAATTCACTAATTCAGGTTAAGTGCCAAAGGAACCAAAATAGTCTGCATTAGGGGAGAAATATTCTTTTCTATAAGGAACTAGGAGATGATGAACATTTACATTGACCCCACTTTGTTTTCCAAAATATAGGAAACCAGTGAAATAATTCAAAATTAGAAGTAAAAGAATACGGTTGATTTTAAGATTAGTTTGTTGGCTTTAAAAAATGTATATTTTTGAAACTTACATATAGGTTATGGTGGTGCAGATATAGCATAAAATTTCTTCAGTTTGCATCATGAACAAGCAAGAAGACTACCATTGTTTAAAATACTCAAAATTCTGTGAAGTTATAAACTTTAGTTATTTTAAAGTATACAATTTGAAAGAAATGTCCAAATAGAAAATATTTCGATTTTATTATAAAATTTAAAAAATCTTAAGAAAGAATATGGTAATTGATTTTATATGTTTCCAGTAAAATTCTCCCTTTTACTTAAACAAGTATTTCAAGAAGAAAGTTCTGAATCTGAAGCTATTGAAATTGAGAAGTAGGGTGAAGCTAAAGCACTGTTTACTGGAATTGGCAAAATGAGAGGTTACTGATGCTGGGCAACACCACACTTGGCAGAGATAAGATGATGTCATTTAACATATCCAGATTTTATCTTATTAACAATTTATATGGAAACCTTAAAAAAATTAAAAGTTTCCAAAAGACCAAAGAGAATGAAGTTCATAAAGTGGCAATTGGGTTTGGTAATTAGGAGGCCAGTGGTGACCTTAGAGAATACATTTACCATGTAAAGATATTGGTAAAAATACAAGATCAGTATGTAGTAAATACTAAAACAGGAGCAGGAAGATGGGAGCAGAGAAGAGTAGAGTAGGACTCTAGGCTTGCCTCACCCCACAAACACAACTAGACAACTATCAAATCATCCTAAATACTCCAGAAATTTACCTGAAGTTAGACAGAACAAATTCCACAACTAATTAGAGAGAAGACCCTACATTGAAGAAGGCAGAAGTGTCAAGACATGGTATAGGGGACAAACAGATTTCACGTGCTGTTGAAAAAAAGGATCCATGATCCTTGGAGAAAGGCAAGAGGGAGATGAGAATACAAGGAAATGTGCAAAAAGAACATTTCCCCAAAGTCATTGGTGTGAGGGAAAAAGGGGCTGAATTTCTTGAGTTCTTGCAACCAGCAGGGATTAAAACCTAGAGTTTAAAAGGTCAGCAGGATCAGCTGGGATAGAACCCTGAGCTGCTTCATCAGAGAAGACAGGCAAACAACACCAGGGGGAGAACACCATGAATGCAGTGATTTGACGAACACTTGGGGTACACAGTGGGGAGATTATTTGCTTTTATCAGAGCACATGGACACACCTCTCAGAGAAAGGAATTGGTTGGCCACCATTTTCCTTCCCCACCCACAGCAAAAACACAGAACCACCTACAGGAAGCAGCACAACACACTGTCTGCTTAACTTGCTTACACCAAGCTCCAACCCTTTGGCTCTGGTGGAATTACCCTTCTCAGTCAGTCATGCTTTCCTTAATCTGGCAGGCCTTTCCACTGGAAGACCAGCACAATCCCTACATGCCATGTCTCCTAATCAGAGAGTTTTGCAAGGCCTTAGTTCCAGTAAGGGTGGTGACAGGTCTCATTTCACAAACAGACCAGAGCACACCTAGCTAAAACTTATTACATTCAGGCCAGGGACCAAACATTGCCCACAGCAGGCAAGGAGTGTTTCTGTAGATTACTGGGCTTAAAAATACAGGAGCCAGAACATAACAGCAGAGCACACACAACACACAATGGAGGGACTTCCTAAAGGCTGGACCCTGAGCATTACATAATGTATTCTTCATAACACCATTACTTTCAGGAGAAGGAAATATAAATGGCTTTTCTAACACAGAGAAGAAAGCAGAGACTTAGACAAAGTGCAAAGACAGAGGAATTTGTCTCAAATGAAATTACATGGTTATGTCACAGACAGAGAGCTAAGTAAAACAGATATAAGTAACATATCTGATGGAGAACTTAAACAGTGATCATAAGGATACTCACTGGACTTGAGGAAAGAATGGAAGACATCAGGAAGGCCTTTAGCACAGAGATAAAAAAGTTAAAAAAGAATTAATCAGAGATGAAGAGTGCAATAAATGGGATTAGAAATGTGTTATATGGAATGAACAGCTGACTAGAAGAATCAGAGAAACAAATTAATGACCTATAAGACAAAATAATGCAAAGTATGAAGCTGAACAAAAAAAGAGAAAGAATTATACAACACGAAAATGAACTTAGGGAACTCAGTGACTTCATCAAACATAGTAATATTCATATTATAAGAGTCCTAGGAGAATGAGAGAAAGGGGGCAGAAAATTTATATGAAGAAATAATAGCTGAAAACTTCCTTAATCTGAGGAAAGAAACATACATCATTTTGAAGAGATCCTGTCAAAATCAACAAAATCAAGTCAACCCTGATACATAGTTGTAATTATACTTGAAAAGTGATAAAGAAAAATCATAAAGCAGCAAGAGAAAGTAAGTCCTTAACTTACAAGGAAATCCCCATAAGGTTAGCTGGAGATTTATCAATAGAAACTTGGCAAACCAGATGGGAGTGGCATGATATATTCAAAATACTGAATGGGAAAAATCCACAGCCAGGAATACTTTATCCACAAAGGCTATCATTGAGAATAGAAGGAGACATAAACAGTTTCCTAGACAAACAAAACCTAAAAGAATTTGTGACCACTAAACCAGCCCTGCAGGAAATATTAAAGGGGACTCTTTGAAGAAAAAGAAGAGATCAAAAGTGACAATATGAAGGCAGGAAACACAAAAGCAGTAAAAATAAATATTTCTAAAAAAATAAATCAAGGAATTGACACACACAAAAAGGATATAAAATATAATAACATACATAAAAATGTGATGAGGAGAAAGGAATGAGTTCAAACTTGAACAATCATCAATTTAATATACATTGCTAATTGCAGAAGAGGTTATTTGCAAACCTAAGGTTAACCATATATCAAAAGCCCAGAATAAATATGCAAAGAATAAGGAGAACGAAATGCAAATATATCACTAAAGAAAATCAGTAACACATGACAGAAAGAAAAGATCAGAGAAAATCCCTAGAAATAAGCACAAAAATGTAATAAAATGGCCATAAATGCATATAAATAAATAACTTTGATGTAAATGGACTGAACACTCCAATAAAAATTTACAGGGTGTCATAATGGATAAAAAATCAAGACCCATCTGTATGCTGCCTATAGAAGACTCATCTTAATCCTAAAGACACCTGTAGATTTAAAGTGAGGAAATAAACTATCATGCAAATGGATGTCAAAAAGAAAGCTAGAGTAATAATACACGTATCAGAAAAAATGAACTTCAAGACAAAGACTGTAACAAGAGACAAAGAAGGACACTATATAATAATAAAGGGGACAGCCCTACAAGAAAAAATAATTGTAAATGTTTATGCACACAATGTGTGAACATCCAGATATATAAAACAAAAACAAACATAAAGGAATTGATAATATCACAATAATAGTAGGGGACGTTAACACCCTACTTACATCAATGGACAGATCATCTAATAGAAAATCAACAAGAAAACAATGGCTTTGAATGAAACACTGGACCAGATGGACTAAACAGCTATATCCAGAACATTCCATCATAAAACAGCAGAGTAAACATTCTTCTCCAGTGCACATGGAACATTTTCCACAATATATCACATTTTAACTCAAAAAGCAAGCTTCAACAAATTCAAAAATATCCACCTCATATGATGCGTCTCTTCTGACAACTATGCTATGGAGCTTGAAGTCAACCACAAGAAAAAATGTGGAAAGACCACAAATACATGGAGGTTAAATAACATACTACTTAACAATGAATAGATCAACCAAGAAATCGAAGAAGAAATAAAGAAAAACTAAATGGAAACAAATGAAAGTGAAAATGCAATGTTTCAAAACATTTCAATTTTTTAAATATTTATTTTTGATAGAGAGAGAGACAGAGAGAGTGCATAAGCGGGAGAGGAGCAGAAAAAGGGAGACACAGAATCAGAAGCAGGCTCCAGGCTGTCGGCACAGAGCCAACGTGGGGCTCAAAATCACAAACTGTGAGATCATGACCTGAACTAAAGTTGGATGCTTAGACTAAGCCACCCCTTGATCCAAAACATTTCAGATGAAACAAAAGCAGTTTTATGAGAGAATTTTATAGGAATATAGGCCTACCTTCAAAAGCAAGAAAAATCTCAAAACACGATATAAGCTTACACATAAATGAGATAGAAAAAAACAAGAAACAAAAACAAACCAGCAGAAGGAAGGAAATATTAAAACTAGAGCAGAAATAAATAATATAGAAACTAAAAAAAACCATAAAACAGATCAATGGAACCAGGAGCTGATATTTAAAAAAATTAATAAAATTGAAAAACCTCTACCCAGACTTACCAAGAAAAAAGGAAAGGACTCAAATAAATAAAATCAGAAATAAAAGAGGACGAATAAAAATGAGCACCACAGAAATACAAATAATTAGAATATAATGAAAAATTATATGCTAACAGATTGGACAACCTGTAAGAAATTAATCAATCCCTAGAAGCATATAAACTACCAAAAATGAAACAGGAAGAAATAGAAAACTTGAAGAGACCAATAACAAGCAAACAAATTGAATCAATAATCAACTCCCAAGAAACAAAACTGAAGGAGCAGATAGCTTCAAAGACTAATTCTACCAACCATTTAAAGAAGAGTTAATACCTATTCTTCTTAAAATATTCCAAAAAAATGGAAAAGAAAATAATTTTTCTAAATTCATTTTACGAGGCCAGCTTTGCCCTGATACCAAAAACCAGATAAAGACACCACTAAAGAAAAGAACTACAGACCCCTAATTCTGCCTCAACAAAATACTAGCAAACTGAATCCAATAATACATTAAATAAGTCATTCAACATGATCAAGTGGGATTTACCCCTGGGTTGCAAGAATTGTTTAATATTTGTATATTTATCAACATGATACATCAATTAATAAAAGAAATTATAAGAACCATCTTATCATTTCAGTAGATGCAGAGAAAGCAGTTGACAAAGTACAGCATCCATTCATCATAAGAAAAACTCTCAACAAAGTAGGTCTAGAGAGAACATACATCAGTGTAATAAAGGCAATATATGAAAAATCTCCAGCTTATATCATCCTCAATGGGGAAAAACTGAGAGATTTCCCTCTGAGGTCAAGAACAAGGGAGGGATATCCTGTGTCATCACTTTTTTTCAACATAGTACTGGAAGTCCTAGCCAAAGCAATCAGACAACAAAAAGAAATAAAAGGCATCCAAATTGGCAAAGAAGTAAAACCTTAACTATTTGCAGATGACATGTTACTCTCTATAGAAAACATGAATGACTCAACAAAAAACCTTGCTAGATATGATAAATGAATTCAGTAAAGAAATGTACAGAAATCTGTTTCATTTACATATAGCAATAACAAAGTAGCAAGAGAAATCAAGTAATCGATCCCATTTACAGTTGCACCCAAAACCATAAAATACTTAGGAATAAACCTAATCAAAGAGATGAAAGAACTGTACTCTGAAAACTATAAAACAATGATGAAAGAAAATGAAGATAATAAAAAGAAATAGAAGACATTCCATGCTAAAGGATTGGAAGTACGAATATTTTTTAAATGTCTATATTACCCAAAGCAATCTACACATTTAATGCAATTCCTGTCAAAATACTAACAGATTTTTTCACAGAACTAGAAAAAGCAATTTAAAAATTTGTATTGAACCACAAAAAGACCTTGAAAAGTCAAAGCAACCTTGAAAAGGAAAATCAAAGGCACAGGCATGACAATTCCAAACTTCAAGTTATATTACAAAGCAGTAGTGGTCAAAAACACATGGTGCTGACACAAAAAGAAACACATAGATCAATTGAACAGAACAGAAAACCCAAAAATGAACCCACAACTATATGGTCAATTAATCTTCCATAAAGCAGTAAAGAATATTGAATGGGAAAAAGTCTCTTTAACAAATAATGCTGGGGAAACTGGGCAGCAACATGCAAAAGAATTAAACTGGATTATTTTCTTACATCATACAGAAAAATAAATGCAAAATTTATGAAAGTCCTAAATGTGAGATAAGAAACGATCAAAATTCTAGAAGAGAACATAACAGTAACTTCTTTGATGTAGATCATAGCAACTTTTTTCTAGATATTTCTCCTGAAGCAGGGGAAACAAAATAAAAAATAAACTGTTGTGTGATTACATCAAAATAAAAATCTTCTGCACAGAGAAGGAAACAATCAACAAAACTAAAAGGCAACCTGAGGAATGGGAGAAGTTATTTGCAAATGACATATCCAATAAAGGGTTAGTATCCAAAATATATGAAGAACTTATAAAACAACACTACAGAAATGAATAATTGAATTAACAAGTGGGCAGAGGGCATAAATAGACATCACATAAAAAGATGCTCAATATCACTTAGCATTAAGGAAATGCAAATCACAATTAAAATGAAATATCACCTCGCTTTGTCAGAATGGCTAAAATGAAGAACACAAGAAACAACAGGTATTGGTGAGGATGTGGAAAGTGGGAAACCCACTTGCACTGTTGGTGGGAATGCAAACTTGTTCAGTCACTGTGGAGACCAGTGCAGAGGTTACTCAAAAAGTTAAAAATGGAACTACCCAGGGATGCCTGGGTATCTCAGTTGGTTAAGCGTCAGACTTCATCTCAGGTCACGATCTCACTATTCATGGGTTCGATCCCCACATCAGGCTCTGTGCTGACAGCCCAGAGCCCAGAACCTGCTTCAGATTCTGTGTCTCCCTTTCTCTCTTCCCCTACCCAGTTTGCACTCTGTCTCTCTCTCTCTCTGAAAAATAAGTAAAAATTAAAAAATAGAACTACTCTATGATCCTGCAATCTCACTACTAGGTATTTACTCAAAGGATGCGAAAATACTAATTCAAAGGGAAGCACAGTTCCCTGATGTTTATAGCAGCATTGTCTATAATATCCAAAGTATGGAAATAAAAAAAACAATCATGGAAACAGCCCAAGTGTCCACTGATTAATAAATGGATAAGGGAGATGTAACATATATCCTCAATGGAATATTCATGAGTCATAAAAAAGAATGAAATCTTGCCATTTGCAACAATATAGATGGAGTTAGAAAGTATTATGCTAAGCAAAATAAGTCAGTCAGAAAAGGACAAATGCCATATGATTATACTCACATGTGGAATTTAAGAAATGAAACAAATGAACAAAGGTTAAAAAAAGTGAGAGAAATGCAAACCAAGAAACAAACTCTTAACTATTGAGAACAAACTGATGGTTACCAGAAGGGATTTGGGTGGGGAATGGATTTAATAATTGCTGGAAATTAAGGAGTGCACTTCTAATATCATTGGATATTGTACACCTAAAACTAATATTATGCTGTATAGTAACTAACTGGAATTTAAATAAAAGCTTAAAATTAATAAGAAAATATCGTAAAAGTGCCATAAGAAGAAATTAAGCTGATTTTGTAAAGAGAAGAGCCCATTAACCTGATTTAAAAATTTATTTTATTCTTCATAACACATTCAATAATAAAGCAGGAAAATGTGGCATAACTATAGAACTTATTTCCTTATGCCTAATATATCAACGTACTAAAAATATTTTCTAAGCCTCTATTATTTATATTTATGTACTTGGCTTAGCTCTTCTCACCTGAAGCTTTTAGGGCAGGTAACATGTCGTTCTCATCTATGTATTCTCAGCAAGCTTAGTCCAGGCTTGGGACATGGTAAGCCCTCAAAGGTGTTACTGATTGGTTTTGAATTGGGAGGAATATGTTTGAGAATGGTAATTGATCTGCATTGGTCTGAGACTGATATAAGCCATATGACACAGGGTGGGCTTGGCCAACGACTCTTACTGACAGCCTCAATAATAGGCAAGGAAACAGAATCATTATTTTGTGCAGACGTAACCAATTGGTAGGTACATGTTAAAACTCTGAATAATTTTGAAAAATGAGTTAGGAGATGTAACTAGGGTGAATGCCTAGTAAGTTTGAGTAATTTCTTTTTTGTTGTTGTTTCAAGCTTTTTAAAAATCCCAGTTAATCAACATTGGTGTAATATTAGTTGCAGGAGTAGACCTTAGTGATTCATCAGTTGCATATAATACCAAGTGCTCATCACAAGTGCCTTCCTTAATAACCATCACATATTTAACCCTTCCCCCACTAACCTCCTCTCCAACAAACCTCAGTTTGTTCTCTACAGTTAAGATTCTGTTTTATGGTTAGCCTCTCTCTTATTTCTCTCCTTTTTTCATATATTTCATGTCTTAGTTATATTATATATATTATATCACAAATATTATAATATATTCAACATATTAAATACTATATAATTAATAAATATCATAAATATAATTTTATTAAAATAATAAAAATTAATAAATATTACAATGTGTTTAATATGTGTTAAATATTATATATCACAAATTATCTGTTCATCAGTTGATGGACATTTGGCTTTTGATAATTTGGCTATTGTTGATAATCCCAATATAAACATTGGAGTGCATGTGTCATTTTGAATCAGTATTTTTATATCTTTTGGGTGAACACCTAGTAGTGCAATTGCTGTGCAATTGGGTAGTTCTACTTTTAACTTTTTGAGGAAACTCCATACTGTTCTTCAGAGTGGGTACATCAGTTTTCATTCCCATCAACAGTGTAGGAGGGAAGGTTCCCCTTTCTTTGTATCTTCATCAATATCTGTTTTTTCCTGTGTTAATTTCAGCCATTCTGACAAGTCTGAAGTGACGTCTCATTCCAGTTTTGATTTGTATTTCCCTGATGATGAGTGATGTTGAGCATCTTTTCATGTGTCTCTTGGCCATCTGGATGTCTATTCATGTGTTTTGCCCATTTCTTCACTGGATTATTTGGTTTTGCTGAGTTTGATAGGTTCTTTATAGATTTTGGATACTAACCCTTTATCAGAAATGTCACTTGCAAATATTTCTTCCTATTTTGAAGGTTCCCTTTAGTTTTGTTGATGGTTTCCTTAACTGTACAGAAGCTTTTTATTTTTATGAAGTCCCAAAAGCTCATTTTTTGTTTCCCTTGCCTCAGGAGACATATCTAGTTTGAAGTTGCTATGACAGATGTCAAAGAGGTTTCTGCCTGTGTCTTCCTCTAGGATTTTTATGGTTTCCTATGTCACCTTTAGATCTTTCATCTTTTCCATTTATTTTTGTGTATGGTGTAAGAAAGTGACCCATTTTCATTTTTTTAAATGAAACACCAACACCATTTGTTAAGAGACTGCCTTTATCCATTGAATATTCTTTCCTGCTTTGTTGAAGATTAGTTGACCATATAGTTGTGGGTCGATTTCTGGGTTTTGCATTCTGTTCCACTGATCTATGCATCTGTTTTTGTGCCAGTACCAATAAGTCTTGATGACTACATACATCTATGTATTAATAACTTGATATCCAGAATTATAATGCCTCCAGCTTTGCTTTTCCATTTCAAAATTGTTTTGGCTATTCAATTGTGTGCGTGTGTGTGTGTGTGTGTGTGTGTGGTTTCACACAAATTTTAGGATTGCTTGTTCTAGCTCTGAAAAATGCTGGTGGTATTTTGGTGCAGATTGCATTACATATGTAGATTGCTTTGGGTAGTATAGACATTTCAACAATATTTTTCTTCCAATCCATGAGCCTGTAATGTTTTTCCATTTCTTTACATCATCTTCAATTTCTTTCATTAGTGTTCTATAGTTTTCAGGGTACGAAACTTTTGCCTCTTTGGTTAGGTTTATTCCTACGTATCTTATGGGTTTTTTTTTTTTTGGTGGAATTGTAAATGGGATACATTCCTTAATTTCTCTCTCTGCTGCTTTATTTTTAGTGTATAAAAATGCAATAGATTTTTGTACATTGATTTTGTATCCTGTGACTTATCTGAATTCATGTATCAGTTCTAGCCTGGGTGCGCACGCACACACTCGCGTGTGTGTGTGTGTGTGTGTGTGTGTGTAGTATTTCAGGTTTTCTACATAGAATATCATGTCATCTGCAAATAGTAAAAGTTTGACTTTTTCCTTGACAATTTGGATGTCTTTCCTTTATTTTGTTGTCTGATTTCTGAGGCCAGGACTTTCAGTACCATGTTGAATATCAACATTGAGAGTGGACATCCCTGTCTTCTTCCTGACCTTAGTAGAAAAGCTCTCATTTTCCCCCATCAAGGATTTAATTAGCTGTGTGTCTTTCATACAAGGCCTTTATGATGTTGAGGTATGTTGCCTCTATCCCTACTTTATTGAGGGATTTTTTTCATGAATAGATGTTGTACTTTGTCAAATGCTTTTTCTGGATCGAGAGGAGCATATGGCTCTTATCTTTTTTCAAAAAACGTGGTGCTACATGCTGATTGATTTGCAAATATTATTCTATTCTTGCAGCCCAGAATTAAGTCGCATAGGATAGCAGTGAATGATTCTTTTAATTTATTGTTGGATTCGACTTGCTAGCATATTGTTGAGAATTTTTGCGCCCATGTTCATCAGGGATATTGGACTGTGATACTCCTTTTTAGTGAGGTCTTTGTCTAGTTTTGTAATCAAGGTAATACTGACCTTGTGGAACGAGTTTCAGGGAGCCTGGGTGACTTAGTTGGTTAAGTGTCCGGCTTCAGCCCAGATCATGACCTCACAGTTCGTGGGTTCGAGCCCCATGTCGGGCTCTGTGCTGACCGCTAGCTCAGAGCCTGGAGCCTGCTTCAGATTCTGTATCTCCCTTTCTCTCTGACCCTCCGCTGCTCGTACTGTCTCTCTCTGACTCTCAAAAATAAATTAAAAAAACCCATAAGAATGAGTTTGGAAGATTTCCTTCCTTTTCTGTTTTTTTTTTTTTTTTAGGGGGCACACTTTGAGAAGAATAGGTATGAATAAGTTCGAATGTTTGGTAGAATTCCCCTGGGAAACCACCTGTCCCTTTACTTTTATTTGTTGGGAGAGTTTTTGATTAGTGATTGAACTTTTTTGCTGGCTCTCAATCTCTTCTTGTTTTCTATTTCTTTCTGTTTCACTTTTGGTAGTTTATATGTTTCTAGGAATTGTTCCATTTTTTTCCCGATTGCCCAATTTGTTGGCATGTAATTTTTCATAATATTCTCATAATTGTTTGTATTTCTGTGGTGCTAGTTTTGATCGCTCCTTTCTTATTCATGATTTTATTTATTTGGCTCCTTTATCTTTTTGATAAGTCTTGGTAGAGGTTTATCAATTTTTTAAAATTCTTTCAGAGTATCAGCTCCTGGTATCATTGATCTGTTCTACTATTTTTTTTGTTTGTTGCTATGTCACTTACTTCTACTCTAATCTTTGTTATTTTCCTTTTTCTGCTAGTTTTAGGCTTCATTTGTTATTATTTTTCTAGCTCTTTTATATACTTTTCCTGCATCCTAAAAGTTTTGGACTGTCGTGGTTTCACTTTCATAGTTTTCATGTATTTTTAAGATTTCTTCCTTAAGTTTATGGTTGACCTATTCATTTTTTAATAGCTTTAACTTCCATGTATTTGTGGTCTTTCCAAACTTTCTCTTGTGGTTGACTTTTTGTTTCATAGCATTATGGTTGGAAAATATACATGGTATGATCTCAATCTTTTTTTTTTTTTTTTTTTTACTTGTTGAGGCCTGATTTGTGACTGGTATGTGATCTTTTCTCATGAATGTCCCATGAGCATCCATAAAGCGTATGCATTCTGCTGCTTTATGATGAAATGTTCCAAATAAATCTTTTAAGACCATCTGGTCCAGTGTGTCACTCAAAGTCATTGTTTCCTTCTTGATTTTCTGTTTTGATTATGTCGATTGCTGTAAGTGAGTGGGTTGTTAAAGTCCCCTACTATTATTTTATTATTATCATTGGATTCCTTTATGTTTGCTAGTAATTGTTTTACATGTTTGGGTTGTACAAAGTTGGGGGCATAAATATTTACAATTGTCAGATCTTGTTGGATAGACTCCTTTGTTATGATATAATACCCTCTTCATCTGTTGTTAAAGTCTTCTGTTTAAAATCTAGTTTGTCTTATATACATATGGCTACTCCAGCTTTCTTTTGACATCCATTTTCAAGATAAATATTTCCCCATCCCTTCAATTTCAATCTGCAGGTGTCTATAGGTTTGACATTAGTCTTTTATAGGCAGCATATGGATTGGGTCTTGTGTTTTTATTCACTTTGGCAGTTTATGTCTTTTGATTCGAGCATTACTAAATGCTCTAAATGTAAATGGACTACCATTTACATTCAGAGTGAATATTGATAGATATAAATTTAGTGCCATTTTATTATAATTTTTGTTGTTTCTGGAGGGTTTCCATGTTCCTTTATAGTGTTCTTCACTTTTGGTCTTAATTTCCTATTCAGAGTCCCCTTTAATATTTCTTGTAGGGCTGGTATAGTATTCATGAACTCCATTAGTTTTTGTTTGTTTGGGAAACTATTTCTCTTTCTATTCTGAATGAGAACCGCTGGATAGAGTATTCTTGTCTGCATATTTTCTCCATTCACTGTGTTGAATATATCATGCCACTCCTTTCTGGTCTGCCAAGTTTCTGTGGATAAATAAGTTGCTAATCTTATGTATCTTTCCTTATAAGTTAAGGGCTTCTTTTCTCTTGCTGCTGTGTGCCTGCCTAGCAGTGCATTGCACATGTGTTTTTATTGAGGCAGGCAGGATGTTTCAAAAACTCCAAATTTAGGGACTTGGCATTGTGGGGATTCATGCTGGTCCTCTGCGGGGAGGGTCTTGCTACACTGAGACTGATGGAGTTTTGTCCCAGAAGGGTAGTCACACCAAAGTGCAAGGGATGGAGTTTGTAGTAAAGCACAACAAAGAGCCAATGCCTAGGTTAACTGCCCTCACCAGGTGCCTCTGAACCTATGGTGAAGGGTGGAGGCTCCTGTTGCTTCTCGTCCCCAGAGAGACAATGCCACTTTTCCCTTCTGTGCTCCAAGGAGGGGGAGCCTTCTCTCCCAGTGTATCACAAGGAATCGTCAGATTGTGCCATTTGTTACTGGGATATCTGCCTTCCTTCTCCAAAGGAGCACTGCAGCACCTGCCAGGCTCCATACTGGTCATGTTATGGACTTCTAAAACTCCAGCCTTTGAGATGCACTTGTTGTAAATCTCAGGAAAATCAGTCTCTCTCATATTCCCAGCCAATGGCTTTAAGGTAGTGTTTTCCTTGTGTGATCCCCTGTGCACTCCTCTTTCTGTCTCTATCTCTGTCTCACCTCTCCCTGTAACCAAGGATGCCTCCCCTCCATAAACACCTGTGTTCCATTTCTCTCATAAATCATATCTCCACACTGCCCACCTTCCACAATGTGGCCTCTTCTCTCCTTCTAGTCGTGCAGTTGGTTCTGTCAGTCCTCAGATTAATTTCTTGGATATTCACAATCGTTTGGTATTTATCTAGCTGTGTTTGAGTGAGGAGGCAAGGCTAGGATCCTCCTATTCCTCTGCCATCTTAGCTCCGCCCCTTCAAGTTTGTGTAGTTTCTTAAGAACCAGTTAGGAAAAGTAGTGTTTTGTTGCAAGTAGAGCTAGGAAAGAGAGGAAGGAAGGAAGGAAGGAAGGAAGGATGGATGGAAGGAAGGAAGGAAGGAAGGAAGGAAGGAAGGAAGGAAGGAAGGGAAAATGAATGAACAGGCTAGGTATACATGTGAAAAGCAAACTTTAACTTGTTTATAAATCAGCTGTGAGGAGCTGATTTATATTCAGTTCTGACTGAATACCATCTTGATCATACATTTTTAATTTTTTTAATGCTTATTTGCTTTTGAGAAAGAGAAAGAGAGAGAACTTGCGAGATTAAGAGGGAGATACAGAGAGAGAGAGAGAGAGAGAGAGAGAGAGAGAGAGAGAGAGAGAGAGAGAGAGAAGGGTAAAGGTAGAGAGAGAGGGAGACACAGAATCCAAAGCAGGCTCCAGGCTCTCAGCTGTCAGCACAGAGCCCAATGTGGGGCTCCAACTCCTCAGCTGTGAGATCATTATCTGAGCTGAAGTTGGACTCTTAATGGACTGAGACACCCAAGCACTCCCTTCCTTAGAATCTTCTAATTGCCAATAGGAGCAAGTATGAATTTTTTCCCCACTAGTCTGTACTAAGTTGCTTCTTAGAATCCCTTCTGTTACTGTAAATCTGTTAGCATAATTTGCTTCCCTAAGACATATTCAATTATTTGAAAAATTCTACCTGTGATACCTGGGCACTCTTTACAATAAGAAATGGCAGGACAAAAAGTAACTGAGCAGTGTCCTAGTGTTGAGGCTTTCCTGTGGATTTGAGATCAAATATGATCATAGAGTGGGTCATATGAGACGGGGTAATAGCTATGTTCCCACACAACTGTTAGGTGAAACCAGGTCACTGTAAACAAGTCAATAAAAAAGGAAGTACATGTTAGGATACTGAAAATAATTCTTAAACAGATATACTCCATTGAATGAAGTTTCCATAAAGGGCAATAAAATCTGTTTGGGATTGAATGATGTAGTTTGATAGAATTTTAGAGGTAGAAGAAAACGTAGAATGCACCTAATTCAACTGTACTCTCTTTGTGAGCGAGAAAGATAAAATGATTGCAAAAGTTACACACAGAGGGGCACCTGGGTGGCTCAGTCAGTTAAGTGTTGGACTTCAGCTCAGGTCATGATCTCACAGTTCCTGGGTTCGGGCCTCGCATTGGGCTCTGTGCTGACAGCTAGCTCACAGCCTGGAGCCTGCTTCAGATTCTGTGTCTCCCTCTCTCTCTGACCCTCCTTTGCTCTCTCTCTTTCTGTCTCTCTCAAATAAACAAAACATTAAAAAATTTAAAAAAAGTAACACGCAGAATTAGTGACAGACTTAGGATGCGTGACTCACTGTCCATTGCTATTTTTATGACACAACACTGTTAAGTTACAGATAACACAAGCTCTAGCACTAAATACTGATATGAGACAAACTCAAATACTGGTACAAACCATGGCAATTGAACTAACTGTTGTGAAGAAAACTGCACGTAAGCCAAGGATTGATCTATTTCTCGATCCTCTTTTTGGTTATAATATGGGACTAGTTTTTAATGAATATTAGAAGTTACAATTTTCATTTTGACTTTCTTGCTTCTCTTCTATTTAGTCTATCCTTATTACACATGCCAGACTATTCATCTTAAAGCACAGTTCTAATCATAACGCTTCCCTTTCAAAGGTCTCCAGTGACTTAAGTTAGTCTTGATGCACCATTTAAGACCACAATAATATTATCTTAACCTTATAGTGTTATTCTACATCTTTTATTATATGTATATTATATAAATGTGAACTTATGACCAGCTCCATCCCTTATTTGGTCTCTTTTCCTTTGCTCGGGCCATTTTGTCATCTGATATGCTCTTTTTCTTCATTACTATCAGATGTAATTCTAACCATCTTTAATAACATCTCTTACATCATATCCTTCTTATAATATTTCCTGGTCCTCTGAACTATTGTGACATGTTAGTTATATTAAAGGGGATATATTAGCTGCTTACTATATGCCAATTCTATCTTAGACCCTTTGGAAAATAAGGCACAAGCCCTGCCATTAAAGGTTTACACTCCATTAGAAGGAAACACAGATGTGTTAACAAATTAATTCACTGCACCATTACAGCTGTAGCAATAGAAATATATAGAGGACACAGAATGGGAATATAAATGGTGCATATATGTTAGTAAAGGCTTCATAAAATATAGAACAATAGGGCAGGTGGAGAAGAGAATTTTAGGCTGGGGTAGAAAGTAGAATGAATAAAGGCTTGGAGATAAGAAATAACCTGATATGTATAGGGAAAAGTAACAGTGTGATACGCATGAAATATAAGATAAAGGTGTATGCAGTTGTGCATACTCTAGTGCATGTATCTGTATGTCATTGGACTATGGGTTTTTTTAATAGTTTATTTTCAAATTGGTTTCCATGTAACACCCAGTGCTTCTCCCCACAAGTGCCCCCCACCACGACCATCACCTCCCTCCCTCCCCCTTCCCCTTCAGTCCATGGTTCATTTTCAGTATTCAAAAGTCTCGTGTTCCTCACTCTCCAGGAATATGTGGTTTGAAAGTGAAACCACAGGTTGGAAAGAAATGCAGGAACTAGATCATTAAAGGTTTTGTATCCTGTTCTAGGGAATTCGGGTTTATCCTCTGGGGATTAGGGGGCTTTTAGCGGGTACAGAGTGAGGAAATATACTGACATGTAAAGGAAAGCAGAAGTAGAGCAAAAAAAATAGAGGTTGGCCATCCCTGAGAGGTTTAATTATCTTGGTAAAATAAGAAATAATGTTTTCTGGTGAGAAAAAGAGGGCTTCACTAGGGTTCTGGTCTTCTGACAATTGGTAAAGGTTTGAATGGTAGTTGTGGGAAGTGGAAGAGAACTATGTCCAACAAGACTCTGAAGGCCCAAGAGAAATTGAATACTGTGGATTTTTAGTGGCCCCACTCTACACAATTATTTAATTTATCCCAGTGGTGTTCAACAGCTTGTGTGTAGGAGAGAAAAAATACAAATGCTTAAATTGGTATAAGATTAGGAGGAACAGAGAAGACTTATGGAAGAACAATAGGTAAGGAAGTTGATTGAGAATATTACCAAAAGAGTGGTTAACAGTGAAACTATGAAGCTTTAACAGATTGGGAGAAAAGGGAGGGACCAAGGGACTGGAAGACTTACTGAGATTTAAGAAGTGGTGTAGTGGCAATAAGGGTGTGAGAGAACCGAAATTCTAAGAGTTTGTGGTGAGAATGTGATATAATGGAGTTTCAGATTTCAGCTGTGTGATAATAAATGAGGCTCCAATTATGGACATGAAATGAGTAGGTAAGGTGGAATGTGAATGGATATTGTTCTAAATAAGGAGGTCAAGTAATTTAAAGTCAGTTATCTAAGTTGGTTGTTTACATGGAATATGAAGTTACCAAGGTGATAGTAAGATTTGGGGTAAAGAGGAAGACCACAAGCCAAATGCGAAATTATTCAGTGAATTAGGGAAAAATGACTAGGAAGTCAATAGATGGTGATATTAATAAGGAAGATTAAAAGGTGGCAGAAGTGAATGGCTGTTTGCATTATGGTAGATGAGTAATGGTTTAAAGTGGCACCAGGAAGCTAGGAGACATCAAAGACTCTCTAAGTCTCACGGTAGATGAGATATAAAAAAATAAGCAGCTTACATGTTTCACATAAGGCAATGAGGTGGTGGGAGAATTATTTGAAGCAATTTATAATGTAGGAGAACTTTTGTAGAGGGCACAGTGAGGAGAAAGTTTGTAGAAAGGTTAAATGTGGAAGGAAGAATTAGGAGTAAGTACATGGTATTCTCAGGATGATAGAATCTTGGAGAGCAGTTGACCACAGTGGCCAATGGTTTGACTACAGAATTCAGTTTTGCATTTCTACCCATTTTTGCTTTTTCTTATAGTAATTTGTATATTTACATAATGTCTACTACTAAATTTTAGACTCCTTTTGAGGACAAAGATCAGATCTAATTTATAATAAAATAGTTTCTGTAGAGCCTAGGAAGGAAGATTACACTTGTTCAATAAATGTATTGAATCAGACTAACTCATTTCAGAATTGTTTTATTGAATCACTTTAGATGTATTGTTCTTTTATTATATTCCTTCTTATTTTTCCTTTGTTGTAACTTTTGAAACAGGAGCAGGGATTTTTTTCAGAGCATTTTACCAAAGCAAAAAATATTAGTAGGTACAACTTTGTATGACAGGTAAATTTAAGCTACTTGTTTCTCATCCAACTAAAGTGATACACAAGTCTGGGGGAACCTTGGTAGCTCATTTAACTAAATGTCTGACTCTTGGTTTGGGCTCAGGTCATGATCTTATGGTTTGTGAGTTTGAGCCCTGCACTGTCAGTGCAGATCCTGCTTTGGATTCTCTCTCTTTCTCTCCTCTGCTCTCTTTCTCTCAAAATAAACAAATAAACACTTAAAAAAAAACAAATATAAAAATGATACAGAAGTTTGGCAGCAGAAGTATGACTTACTGTGGATAAGCTGAATGTGAGGCCAGTAAGTTCAACTAGACTGCAAGTTCCTTGGAAACAGGGATTATATCTTCATGTTTTTTTTCTCATTTTACTTCCTTTTACTCTTCACCAGTTTTCTTCTAGAGTGGTTAGCATAGTAATTTGCAAACACAGCAGGAACATAATGAATGGCTAGTGAGATTCTCTGCCATTCTTTTTTTTTTAAAGTTTATTTTATTTTGAGAGAGAATCCCAAGCAGATTCTGTGCTAGAAGATTGCTATTCTTGGATCTTATGTTTTTTTTCCCCTCAACTTCAACATGCTTAAATACAAACATTTTATCTTCCCTCCCAAATCAACTCTTCCAGAGGACTTTTTTTAATTGACATTAAACATCTTCCAGTCACTCTGGCACAGAAGCTGGTAGTCATAGTTGATCTTCACTGACCTTATTTCTCACATGTAAACTCAAAGTTCTATTGAGACCTATCTTGTGGTATCTCCTGGTCTTCTCCTGCCAACTGAGATTAGGATCTTTATATCAACATGCCTTGTCTACTTGAAGGTACTCAAACTATGTACCTTCTTTCACTAGTCAAAGAGGTGAGCTTCAAAAATTTCTACTTAAACTTCAAGATTCAAGTTGAAGTTGTTATTCTTTATAAATATTCCCTTGTTTGTGGTCCTATTATCTTATTTATTAGAGTGCTGTAATCATTCTTTTTTATTACGTCTCATATTCATTCAGATAGTGAGCCTATTAATGACAGTGAGTCTGCTTTATTCAGTTTGGCTCTCTTCCTCTCTTAATTGAGCAACTTTGGAAGAATACTGTGCAGTGTTAGCCATTTTTGAGTAATACAGTATTTAATTCTTCAGGATGGGTGTCTAGGGGTGGAGGAAGAAGCAAGTTTTTAATGTGGAAACATAGGTGCTATTGTGCAGATATCTAGAAAATGGCATAAAGTGGAAGTGAAATGTGGACCCCACTAGCAGAGTAGTCTATTAAAAAACCAGAAAAATTAAAAAAAAGTATAGGGGACCATGACCTGTGGATGAACACTACAAATAACTGGAGAAGAAAGTAAAGGGGATGGAGCAGGATAATCCACATATTTAGGAAGGAATATAAGGCAAAGAGATTAAGACCAAAAAAGCAAAAGTAGTTTACTGGGGCTGAAGGAGAATTCAAAAGTGGTTTAGGTGAGAGATTGATGAGAATCCAAAGTCCCAAGGATGTGTCTGGCTATATATAAGGATTGGGTTTTTTGGGTTTATGAGTGTTTTTGAACTTAACTAACTGGAGAGACTTAAAGATTAAATAAATTTTTGAGGCAGTTTATGATTATATTAAGTTTAATGCCTCCCTCAAGACTTCATTTACCTTTTTAGTATATGCTAGTATGCACCAGATAGTCTGCATGTGTTGGACGACTGCCAATAGGGATAGGGTGATGAGGGCAGGGCCAAAGCAGAAGAGGAAGTGGGGGAGGTTAAGACTTAGAGCTCAGTCTTCTAAGGCAGATACTTTTGCTGAGCAGTGGCAAGATGCAGGAAGTTTAATTTTCATGAAAGTACAGCTCAGTGGGGCCCTACTTTTATTTGGCCAACTCCGCAGTGCTCTTTTCGCTATTCTTTATATATCCTATTATTGCCTAATGGTAAAAATCATTTGTGCTCTTTATCCTATAAACATAAGCTCAAGGAGGTGAAGGACAGTTTTCCCCCAGCTTTATTGAGGTATAATTGACAAATAAAATTGTAATATATTTAAAGTATACATATACATTATGAAGGGATTACCCCATCCACTTAATAAATGAGGACAGTGTTTTGTTGATCTTTTTATACAGCAGATATTTGTTGAGTCATGCATAATAAACAGGAAAACCAGCAAATATAAGTGTTTTGTTAACTGTAAAATACAACACAAATGTAAGTTTTTGTGACTCTCTTTCATACTCCTACTAGGTTCAGCTCAGGTTGTACTTTCTGACACCTACTTTGACCACCCCTTTCTACACTAATATCTCTCTTTTTTCAACATGTATTCTGTTTATTGTCTTTATCAATAATATGGCCGTCATATTCTATTATCTTTTATCTTTTAATGAGTAGGAATCTTGTTTTTCATAGGTAGATTGTGAACTCCCATAGGGTGGAAGAAAAAAGTCCAGCCTTTTTATTCTTAAGTTCTATGAACTCCAAACTTAGCCTATCACACAATGTTTTGCATATAGAAAAATGTGAAATACAGGCACCTGGGTGGCTCAGTCAGTTAAGGATCTGACTTCAGCTCAGGTCATGATCTTGCAGTTCCAGAGTTCAAGCCCCACATCAGGCTTTCTGCTGTTAAGTGCAGAGCCTTCTTTGGATCCTGTCTCCCTCTCTCTTTTCTCCTCCCCCACTTGTGTGTTTTCTCTCTCAAAAGTAAACATTAAAAAAAGAAAAATGTGTAATAAATACTTACTGAGTGGTCATTAATTGGAGCTAAGCTACACATCCTCCATGGGGTTTTAATCTATAAACAACAAGGCTTGTATTAATGATTTCAGTGACTTTCTTCCATGGCAATAATAGTTTTCAGGAAGGGAACAGAAAGACCTTCCTGTCATCACTATAGCCTTATTATCACAATAAGTAGCTTTATAAGTTGATGTTTCCATGGAAATTCTTAGCAGCATTCTCACTGGTATTAGAAACTACACAGAAGTCAATACTGCATTGTTGACAGTTCTAAGAAGTTTTTCCCTCCAGTAGCTTATTTATTATTAAAGGGAGAACATTACATCAATAACACTGAGCAACTCTGTTGTCAGACAGCTGGATTCCAAACCCAGGACAACATTAAGCCCAAAAGGAACTTGGACTGTGGTATTCAGAGCTAAAGACACAGTGTGTCCATTTACATAGTACTGTGATGCAAATGTTTTATCCTGTATAATCAGAATAAAGTGATGCATAAGAACAGACTTGAAGAGATATACAAGTCAAAAAATAGCAAAGAGATATTGAGGAGTGCATGAGAGTAGTGGGAGTGCATAGTGGGAAGATGGTTCTAACTTTAGTCTGGGTGATAGAAATATGTTACAGCTTACATACTTTTGGACTTTTCGCAAAGCACTAACTAGAGGGCCTACTTTCTTCCAGGGATACTTGTTAAGTCTCTACCTAATTATCAGCAACTTGGAATCCCCTTAAGTTCTGAAGCCATTGATCACAGCTGACTCTGAGGCATTCCTCTAACTTCTTGGTATTTAGATGCCTGGATCTTAGAAGCAGGATAAGCGTTCTTTAGGAGACTGTTTTTTAACTGATGGCCTGAAGAAGGTCTTCAAATAATTAAAATTCTGATTAGACATAATAGGTAACCAATTTGAAATGAAAAAAAACTTTTTATATTTTCTGAGGCCTGAACTTCCTATGAGCTTTGGAATAAGTACATAAGATGTATCAGAAGTCGGAGTGTTGTTTTTGTTAGCTTAATTCCACTTATTTTAAATCCATGACAACACAAATACAGCCATATGTAACAACAAAGACTCTTAATATGAAATAGTTGAGAAATTTCAGGATTCTTACATGTTAGAGATCTTAAAATGTGATACCAGTTTGGATTTTTCTTTCCTTTTCAAGGAGTGAATTAAAAAATAAATAAAAGAAAGCCTGAATGTATCAGCTCCTTTTCATTTTCCATTAGCCACATTGAAGTAGGATCTCAAATGTCTGGGATGTATTGATTCTACAAACACTGTAAATACAATAATGAAATTTTATTCATCAAAAGGAAAACCAGCTCTGTGTTTAAGTGCTCAAGGGTCTATGCTTACTTTTCTGTTTTGTCTCTTTCCCCCTATTTCTACCAGAGCCCCTCTCTAATTATCTTCTCCCAAACACTTAAAGATTCTTATTCCTATTTTCTCTCCTAAATCCAGAAGAAAAATTGGTGGGGCACAAAGTAAAGAGGAATTACAATAGGATGTAGTGGAATGAGATGGAATGAGGAAGCAAGATAGAAGAGGTTTGCTGTGCACAACTTGTTTAAACAGTGGCTTTTTCTACCAACCTATGAAGAATTATCAGTTGAAAGCAAAAGTAATTATAATTAGCACCAAGTGCTATAACATGAATTAATGGACATGAGATGTCTGGATTTATCAAATCAAGTTAAATGGCTTATTTACTGCCCTTATGTAAGGATGGGAATGTGCCACCACCTACCGAGTACAGCAGGCCTCTTAGCAGTTGTATTTCCTCAATGCTAATCAACAAATTGGCATTCACATTGAGGATTGCACAGCTATGGTAGAATTAATGGTAACTAGAGAGTTGGCTCTTATTGACACCTTAAAAATAAGATGCTTACTTAGAATTGCTGATTGCAGTTGCAGATGCTTACTTAGAATAAGGCACCTGTTTAGAGGTATAGTATTGGGAGCAGAAAGTAGCTGGCCTACTCAGTCCATATGCAATCTTGTTATGTGTCTAATTCTCCTAGAATGCAATTTAAACAAATCCTTTTGGGTGATGGTTTGTATTTTCAAGTTCCTTTCATTTTATCATTTTAGCAGATCTGAAAAATATCCTTATAAGCTCATTATTACATTGGATACATGAGTTAACCAAGAAATACTGATATTCAACAACTTGCTTGAGAACACGCAGCTAATTAAAAGGCAATTCTAGCATAAATTTCCAGTTATCCAGGCCCAGTTTCTTTCCCATTGAAATACATACAGCAACGTAGTTTAAAGATACCAATGTTAGGTTGTAGAGTCTATGACAGAGTCCAGTTTGAAAGATAACTTGAACCAAGTTATCTCTATGCTTTTTTATAGTAGAATAACTTAATATTTATTGGGCGATCATGGTATGTACAAGGCACTATGCTAATTATTTTGGGGGAGAGGAAGTTTAAAAGAATAAATAACCTGATACTTTTGGCAAGACTCTTGGTATATTTTGAGAAGAACTAGATGTCTGTGGCTTTTATTTCTCAGGACACTCTTCTTTCTCTTGACCAAAAATGTATGCACTGCACAAGTTTTAGTCTTTGATCATCTCTTAGTTTGCTTTCTCTAAAATGAGCTAATCTTATGGCCTTAGTTGTCACATGCCCCAGATTTAATATTGGCTTCCACTGCCTACCCATCACTCACAGTCAGGGCCATTATTTCCAAGCATCCATAAGACACTGCTTCTTGGAATTTTTGCCATCTCCTCAAACGCAACAGGTTAAAAACAGAACTCATCATGTCCTACACTCCCCACTTCCATCCCCAAATTACTTATAGCTATGTATAGTGTATCACCACTTCCCAGATCCCACAGTTTCAAAATTTTAGGGACATCTCTGACTTTCTTATGCTACCTATATCTCATCACTCACCAATTTCCATCTATTATTCCTCTTAAATGTCTCCTTGGGTTTTTTTCCATTCCATTTCCACTGGCATCAACTTTGCACTATAGCCTAATTAATTTCTACTCTTTAAGTGACTTCTCCATTCCAGTTTACTTAATGTAGTCAGGCCTATGAAACTCTGCTAGATTAATCTACTAAAAATGTTTTTCCATCATATTCTCATTTATTAAAAGTTTGCTAATATAATTTCCCATTAAAAAGTGCCTGGAATTCAATGTCTAATAATTTGGTCTTACATTTCTATCCAAATTTATTTACTGCTACTCCTCAACTCAATCGCTTTACCCTAGCCAAATCAGGTTCTTTGGTGTACACTGCAGGTACCAAATTTGCTTTTTTTTTTTTTAATGTTTATTTTTGAGACAGAGAGAGACAGAGCATGAGCGGGGGAGGGACAGAGAGAGGGGAAGATACAGAATGTGAAGCAGGCTCCAGGCTCTGAGCTGTCAGCCCAGAGCCCGATGCGGGCTCCAACCCACGAACTGTAAGATCATGACCTGAGTGAGCCAAAGTTGGAGGCTTAACCAGCCGACCGAGCCACCCAGGCACCCCTCAAATTCACTTTTGATACAATGTATTTCTGACATAATTTCTGTGACTAGAATTGAATTCAAACAACATACTTTGACCAATTATTATGTGCACAGAAAGTTTGCTTAGCATAGTCCCATATTATTGATATTCATTTAAGCCTATTTCATTTTATCTCCTCTATGAAGATTTCTCCATTCAGCAGAGCCCACTATCTTTCTTCTCTAAACCCCTTTGCCATTAAAAATATAAAATTGGCTTACTGTCTCATATTTTTATGTTCTGTAGGTCTTGTATCACCACCAGTATTGTAAGTTCCCCCAAAGCAGGAACTATACTTGCCTTTGTGCCACATACTGTGAGCTTAACTGACATTTGTTTAACTAGATTGTAACAGATTTGAGATCTTTTAATAAGAACATAAGAAATAACAAAATGGATCAAAGTAGAGGTTAATGCAGAGCTATGTTACTTAAGAGATTATGATAGTTACCTTTCATGGCATCAAATCCACAAGATTAGATATATCTCTTAAGGATCAGTGCCATCCCTTTAATACCTTATTATCAGTCAGTGATTTGCAAAGGCAATTTTATAATTTCCTGCACCATGGTAGAATCTTGCCTTTATCCCAAATAAGTACTTTCTAAACACATCAAAAGTTTGGTTAAGAGTAAGAGAAAAAGTAGTAGAAAATGAAATTGATGATTCTGGGCTAGGAAGACACCAAAATTATAGAATTAGACTGGACTCAATCTGAAAACTTCCTTTAACCTATTCTCTTTGGGTTCACTGTTTTCCAGGCTGATTTATGTCATTTACAGAAACTGATTGGCTAGTGCAGTCATTTAAATATTTTGGAGACCTGGGAAACAGTTTTTATTAAAGGTGTATTAATGAGGTAAATGTAGTACCTGAGATCATTTATTTGATAGTTCTAATTGGGAAATTAATAGTAATACAACAACAGAAAATATTTTTGAATGATTGCAAGAGATATCAAAACTTAAAATTATCTAGAAGCAAATTTCACTAGTATATTTGAAACACAGTACAGTCTGAAGTCCAGGTTTACTTACATTTTATTTTAGAATAATCAGCTGATTAATATGTGTCATAGCTTCTCTCTAGTTTTCAAAATAATCAGAGTACTGAAAGGCAGAACTGCTAAATTCAAAGTTTTTTTCTTCCTTTTATCTAGGGATGGAACCCACCAACCCATTTGTTTACCCCTGAATACAGCTTCTTTGCTGCTAAATAGAATTATGCTCCTGGTCAAAGATTTTAATTGAAATGTATACAGTCTTGGTTCTGTGTAAACCTGGTCTATGTCAGATATGTCTAAGTTACTAAATAGATCATGTAGTTTCCTTATATCCATTTATAGTTGTGAGAGCTTTCTATTTGCAGTCGCTAGTTAGAACCTGTTAGAAAATTTGGTAAGGCCTCTGAGTCTATTTCTTTATTTGCAAAACAGAGATAGTAACACTTACTCTGTCTAAAATGCAGGATAATAAGAGGTTCAAGTGGGATAATGAATGTGAAACTAGTTTCTGAATAAGCTAGGCCATTCTTTGCTATTTGTTTTACTTTTATCAGCAGTGTGGAAACTTGTCTGCTTGACTTGAGAGTTTGTATGTGTCTTCAGCACAATCCTTTATAGTTTTTCTTTCTATAATGAACGAAACTGCCACTACAGACTGGAGAAACTCCATTGAGCCCTTGAAATGAGATTTTAAATTATGCCTTATATTTCTAACTTAATTGTAAAGGTGCTGGAGGCTTGGGTAGTGTCCCCTCTATATTTTGCCATATTGAGCCCCAGCAGAAGCACTGAGCAACATTTGTTGACAGACTGATTAGATTATCAAATCTCTGGCCAATAAGTAAAGTAGAAAGAATTCATAGTAGCAGCTTAATTTAAAGCAGGCAAGGCAGATTAGTTATCCTCAAACTCCTGGGAATTTGCTAAAATCCCAAAAAGCCAAAAGCCAAAAAGCCAAAAAGTAGAATTTTACTACAAACTGTTTTAGTCATTGCATTGAAGTATCAAATCTCCTTACCTGCTATCTTCAGGATTGACAGTTTAGGATCCTTTTGCATTTATTCTCAGAAGCAAGCTCCAAGTCTTCAGTAAATCGTCCCTTGGAGATCTAACCGTCCTAGTGAGCTTCACAGTGAATCTGAATACCCCTAAGAGTCCTGAAAGCCCACTCCACTCACAGGGTGCCTGTTCTTTAGTCAGGCTTCTTTGAAAAGATGGGTTGCTGCGATTTTCAAGAAGAGAGAGGGCAGGGCACATATGCTAGCCAATGCATACAGATTCTTCTTCCTCTTTCAGATTAGTCCTCAAACTGTAAAGCACGCCTAAATTTGGCTTCTCTGGTGCAAAGTGGGGGAAGGGAAAGAAGAGGGAGGGAGGAAGACTAGAAACTGGAGACTTGCAGGTTGTTGTGTATATAAATGAGATTTTATGCCTAGCTCTAGCAACAGAATTCCCATGAAATCTTGTAGCTGCTCTGAGATGGGAAGCAGGAAGGAGTATACTCTGTGAAGCTTAGTTCTAATTTTCATGTCTTAAGGGTGGTTAGAGTATTTGTAGGCGGAGAAAGATAATCTTACCAGGATATGCTAATCTAACCACCATTATGTGAAACTTGATTTTAGGCAAGATAAATTTCACTTCTCTCTCTCTCTCTCTTTTCTCTGTCTCCCTCACCCTCCTTGTATCTCTCTCTTTCTCTCTCTGTCTCTCTCCTTAATTATACCTGTTGCTCTATCCACACTCTAAAAAGTATTTTTCTTTTGATTACTTATGTTCTGGAAAATAATTTTCTTAGTTTGAGTTTGGTTTCCTAAAATCTCCATGAAAGACATTGTTTCCACTGGAGTAATGGTAGTTTTGTTTCCATCACACTGAGAATGACCTGAAATGACTAGACTTGCCATCAGTTGTCTTGTGTTAGGAATTTGGAAGGCAGGTAAATACTCTTAGATTTTGGTTAGGCTCTGGAGTGTTCGAAAAATGGATGCTCTGTTTTCTGGAGAATGGGATATGGCAGTCTACTATGCCTTGATTGGAGCTTGGGGTGGTGCCTTGATATTGCAAACAAAATGGATGAGAATTACAAGGTGTGAATTGTTTACATCAATTATATTGACTTACATTAAGGTGGTATATATGGGGATGGGTATAACTATGTTCATTTTAACACTTTTTAAACATTGTCCCATAACTAATAATTAATAATTAACTTGGTACTCAGTAAAATATGAGCTCAGAAACAGCCCTCGGCTTACTACTTGCTACAGAAACAAAGCCACTTACTCAAACTTTGTTTCTGTAGGTACCTGAATGATGTCACAGGAAACTTGAGACAAGGGCACTAAAAATTCTGAAAACTACTTTTTGTTTCATAGAATTCTTAGTTGTGGTAGTGGATGGGGGAGCAAATTAAAGGGTGAGATAACATTTGGATTGAAGACCAGACTCTTCAATCCTCCACTAGGGAGTTTTACTAACTAAAGTGACATTATACCTAGAATTTCTTAAGCTGAGTTTTGATACCCAGAGGCCTAGGGGAAAGTTAATAAGGGAGGCAGAATATGAATTATCACTTCCTCTCTAGTCTTGACTGTTACAGTCATCTTGAGCTACAGTGGAAAAGTAATTTATACTCAGGTAAGAAAGAAAAGAGAAAGGTTTTAATATATTTGGGCTTCAAGATGGCACCACAATAGCTGTGACAGAGAGGGGGTGCCACGTGATGCTCATGTGTGCTCCCCTACTTATTTCCCTCCTTAGTTGCTTCTCTTCTTCCTGATTGATGGGAAAGGCAGTGCTCCACCCATCCATAACTGGCTCTTTCCCCTGTATAGCTGCATCAATTTATATCATGTTTGATATAATTGACAGAAAATTACTTATCTCCTTCCTTCACATATCCAACTTTCATTTTCCTTTCTGTTTATCTTCATTACATACTTACCCTAACATTTTTCACTGTTTTAGGAAATGATGAAATGCCCAAACTGATACCTCTCTGGTTCCTTCTCTCTACCCTTTCTCATTTCCCCAAACTATTTCAGTTCTTACTCTATTATTGAGTTGGAGAGGACCAAGTAGGGAATAGTGAAGACGAGGGGAAATACCATGTAGTTGGATGGAGACTCTGTTGTAATTAACTAGGTCTTTGGTAGAAGGTTAAAGGACTTTCAGTCATATAACTTTTACCCATTAACTATGAGCCATAGGATTCATAGCTTACATGTGCTCATAGAGTTGAAAAAGCCTTAGAATAATTCTGTGTAGATTTTTATTCAATTGACTTCCTGATGGTATCACAGGACTAATTGGTCATGTGTCCCCAGCTGTTAGCTTTCTGCCTCCTTTGTTTTGTCAACTAAATAAATCTAGTCCAACTCTCTCATATTAGAGATGAGGAAACTGAAACCAGAGAGAAAGAGTCTTTCTTAAGATGCATTCATTTCACCATAAAATCAAGAGGAGTCATTTTTTCCCCTCCCAGACTGAAATTGTTCCACAATCAATACTAATGGCACTTTGGAAAGGAAGATAAGAGTAATATTACAAAGTAATATTATAAACAAAGGAGGCAGAAAGCTAACAGCTGGGGACACATGACCAATTAGTCCTGTGATACCGTCAGGAAGTCAATTGAATAAAAATCTACACAGAATTATTCTAAGGCTTTTTCAGCTCTATGAGCACATCATAGCATAGTGATATACACACATGTATATTCATTCACAGAGACTGAGATAGCCTTGATTCATCCTTTCGTTTCAACTCATGGAAATCCAGAGTCAATAAAAATATATCAGTCTAGGCTGCGAGAATATGGCTGTCAACACTTTCTCCTTCCTGCCTCAGGGCCCATCCCATGAGTTTAAAGAAACGCTAGATTTTCACTTCTGGTAAGGTCAGGGTACACTGACAGAATTTCAGATGAATTTGAATAAAATTTGTTGTATAGAATAGCGTAGGCAACCTAAGGCAGATGACACAGATCATTAAAGTCAACATCCTGTGCTGTCCGACTTGGTAGCCACTAGCCAACTGTGCATATTTAAACTAAATGTAAAATAATAAAATTAAATAAAAAATTATATCCTTCAATCACACAAGCCACCTTCTAGATGCTCATAGCCACATATTGATAATGGCAACTGCATTGAAAAATCACAGATTTAAAATAGATTTTATTCTAGCTTTGAGAAGAATGCTGGTGCAATTTTGATGGGGATTGCATTGAATGTGTGATGGGGATTGCATTGAATGTTTTCGGTAATAATGACATTTTAAGAATATTTATTCTTCCGATCCATGAGCACTGAATGTTTTTTTTCCAATTCTTTGTGTTTTCTTCAATTTCCTTCATAAGTCTTCTATAGTTTTCAGCATACATCTTTGATTAGGTTTATTCCTAGGTATTTTATGGTTTTTCATGCAATTGTGAATGGGATCCATTTCTTGATTTCTCCTTCTGTTGCTTCATTTTTGGTGTATAAGAATGAAACTGATTTCTGTACATTGATTTTATGCCTTGCAATTTTACTGAATTCAGGGATCAGTTCTAGAAGGCTTCTGGTGGAGTCTATCAGTTTTTCCCTGTAGAGTATCATGTCGTCTTCCAAAGGGGAAAGTTTGACTTCTTCTTTGCCAATTCTGATGCCTTTTATTTCCTTTTGTTTTCTGATTGCTGATGCCAGGACTTCCAGCACTATGTTAAACAACAGTGGTGAGAGTGGACAACCCTGTCGGGTCCCTGATTTCAGGGGGAAAGCTCTCAGTTTTTTCCCAATGAGGATAACATTAGCCGTGGGCTTTTCATAAATGGCGGTTATGATGTTTAACTAAGTTCCCTCTATCCCAACTTTCTCGAGGGTTTTTATTAAGAAGGATGCTGTATTTTGTCAAATGCTTATTCTGCATCTATCCACAGGATCATATGGTTTTTTTTTCCTTTTCTTTTGTTAATGTGATGTATCACATTGATGGATTGGCGAATATTGAACCAGCCTTGTAACCCAGGAATGAATCTCCCTTGATCATGATGGATAATTCTTTTTATATGCTGTTGAATTTGATTTGCTAGTATCTTATTGAGTATTTTTGCATCCGTATTCACAAAGGATATTGGCCTGTAGTTCTCTTTTTTTGTTGGGTCTCTGCCTGGCTTAAGAATCAAAGTGATATGTGCTTCATAGAATGAGTCCAGAAGTCTTCCTTCAATTTCTATTTTTTTGGAATAACTTGAGAAGGATAGGTGTTGACTCTGCTTTAAATGTCTGTTAGAATTCCCCTGGGAATCCATCTGGTCCTGGGCTTTTATTCGTTGGTAGATTTTTGATAACTGATTTGATTTCTTCACTGCTTATGGGTCTGCTCAAATTTTCTATCTCTTCCGTTTGAATTTTGGTGGTGCATGTGTATTTAGGAATTTGTCCATTTCTTCTAGATTGTCCAATTTGTTGGCATATAGTTTTTCATAGTAATCTTTGATGATTGCTTGTATTTCCGAGGGATCTGTTGTAATAGATCCATTTTCTTTCATGATTTTGTTTATTTGAGTGTGCTTTCTTTTCTTTCTGAGGAGCCTAGCTAGAGGTTTATCAATTTTGTTTATTTTTTCAAAGAACCAACTCTTGGATTCATTGATCTGTTCAATATTTTTGTGGATTCTATTTTGTTTAATTCTGCCCTGATCTTTATTATTTCTCTTCTTTTGCTGGGTTTGAGGTTCTCTTGCTGCTCCCTTTCTAGTTTCCTTAGGTGCTCTGTAAGGTTTTGAGTTTGCCTTTTTCTAGTTTGTTGAAATTGGCCTGGATTGCAATGAACTTTCCTCTTAGGACTGCTTTTGCTGTGTCCCAGAGAGTTTGGATTGTTGTATTTTTATTTTCTTTTGTTTCCATATATTTTTAATTTTCCTCTCTAATTTCCTGGTTTACCCAATCATTCTTCCGTAGGGTAGTTTTTAACCTCCACATTTTTGGAGGTTTCCCAGACTTTTTCCTGTGGTTGATTTCAAGTTTCACAGCATTGTGATCTGAAAGTGTGCATGGTATGATCTCTATTCATTTATACTTATGGAGGGCTTCTTTATGACCCAGTATGTGATCTATCTTGGAGAATGTGCCATGTGCACTCGAGAAGTGGATTCCCTAGCTTCAGAATGCAGAGTTCTATATATATCTATTAATTCCATCTGTTCCAGTGTGCCATTCAGGTCCTTGTTTCTTTAGTGATTTTTTTGTCTGGTTGACCTATCCATTGTTGTAAGTGGGGTATTCACGGCCCCTGCAATTAGCACATTCTTATCAATAAGATTGCTTCTGTTTGTGATTAGTTGTTTTATGTATTTGGGAGCTCTCGAATTCAGCGCACAGATGTTTATAATTGTTAGCTCTGCCTGATGGAGAGACCCTGTAATTATTATATAATGTCCTTCTTCATCTTTTGTTACTGCCTTTACTTTAAAGTCCAGTTTGTCTGATATACATATGGCTACTCCAGCTTTCTTTTGATGTTCAGTCGCATGGTAGATATTTCTCAATCTCCTTACTTTCAGCCTGAAGGTGTCTTCAGGTCTAAAATGAGTCTGTTGTAGACAGCAAATAGATGGATTTTGGTTTTTTATCCATTTGCTACCCTGTTTCATTTGATTGGAGCATTCAGTCCATTTATTCAGTGTTATGATTAAAAAATGTGGTTTTAGATTCATTGTGTTCTCTGTTGGGTTCATGTTTGTATTGATGTCTCTGGTGTCTTATATTCCTTGCTACCTTTCTCTCGTAGAGTCCCTCTTATGATTTCTTATAGGGCTGGTTTGGTGATGAATTCTCTCAACTTTTGTTTATTTGGGAACACCTTTATCTCTCCTATTTTTTAAAAATGTTTTATTTATTTTGGGGAGAGAGAGAGAGAGACAGTGTGAGCAGGGGAGGGTTAGAGAGAGAGAGACACGGAATGCAAAGACAGGCTCCAGGCTCTGAGTTAGCTGTCAGCACAGATCCAGACTCGGGGCTTGAACCCAGGAACCATGAGATCATGATCTGAGCCGAAGTCAGATGCTCAACTGACTAAGCCACCCAGGAGCCCCTCTCCTTCTATTTTGAATGACAGACTCGCTAGATAAAGAATTCTTGGTTGCATATTTTTCTTGTTCAACATATTGAAGATTTCCTGCCATTCCTTTCTGGCCTGCCAAATTTCCTTAGATAGGTCTGTAACCACTCTGATAGGTTTCCCTTTGTATGTTAAGGCCCTTTTATCCCTAGCCGCTTTCAGATTTCTCTCATTATCTTTATATTTTGCCAGTTTCGCTATGATGTGTCGTGCTGAAGGTCAGTTTATGTTATGTCTTAGGGGAGTTTGGTATGTCTCTTGAATTTCAATGTCTTTCTCTTTCCCCAGATTGGGGAAATTTTCATGTATAATTCGGTCCAGCACCACATCTGGACCTCTCTCTTTTCTTTCTCTTCAGGAATTACTATGAGACGGACATTGTTCTTTTTGATTGTATCACTCAGGTCTCGAATTCTCCTTTCCTGCTCCTGAATCAATTTCTCTCTCTTTTTCTCGGCTTCCGCTTTTGCTATAACTGTGTCTTCTAATTCACCTATTCACCTTTCTGCTTCTTCCATCCGTGCAGTGGTAGCCTCCATTTTATTATTCACCTCATTTGTAGTCTTTTTTAACTCGTCACAGCTGTTTTGAAGGTCCCTAGTCTGTGTATCAATAGCTTCTATGATGGTTTTTTCAAACCCATCGATTAATTTTATGACAATTGGTCTAAATTTTTGTTCAATTAAGTTGTTTATGTCTATTTTGAGCAGTTCTGTAGCTGTGATTTCTTCCTGGAGTTTCTTCAGGGGAGACTTCTTTCGTTTCGTCATTTTGGCTAGCTTTTTGTCTCTTGTCAGTTTTAAAAGCTCGTTCTGCACTGTGCGTCTATTAGTGTTTCTCTAGTGAAGGGGGCTCTTTGTCTAGGGTCTGTTGTTTCTGGAGATGTTCTTTTAATGGTGGCTCTCAGTTTCTCTTGTTATGCCTCTGATTAATTTATTTCTCTACTCTATGATATTTGGGACTTTACACTATGTGTCCTTTGGGTTGTTTCTTGAGCTATCCCTGAAAAGGAAAACAGACAGGCAAACACACAGAGAACACCAGCACACAAATGTACTGGCAGAACAAATAAAGAAGCAAACCAAAAGGGGAAAGAAAAAAAGGAACAGGAAAGAAAAGAGAGGGAAAAAAAAGAAAGCAGGCGGGGTGGGGGTTGGGGGGTGGGACTTTGACAGCCAGAGATAAAGGACTGTCTGAGAGCTTAAAACCTGTGGCAGAGGAGGTAAGATAGAGATAAAGGAAAAACTATCTGGATGGTAAGAGTCATTCAAAGCACAGCAGTGCCCAAATGTTTGTCTTTCCCAGACTCCAGTGGGAAAGGGAGAAAAGAAGGAAATAGGAAGATAGAAAAGAGAAAACAGAGGAATAATGGAAAAGTAAAAATATAAAGAAAAGAAAGAAAACACAATTAAAAATAGTAAGCAAAAAGACAGCAGCTCTCCAGCACGGATGGGCTTGGCTTGGTGTAGGTAGGTGAGGTCTCAGGGGCTGCTCTCTGAGGCCCCACCTTAGTGGATGTGGGGAGAAGAATGGCGCCGCCCCAAGCCCCCCTCAGATCATGTGTTGCCAGGCACTTTCTTGAGTCCAACCTCCTTGTGCCTCGGGCGGGTTTTTTAAGTTCTGTCTGGTTTCTCAGTCCTTGCCCACGCACTCAATATTGCCACCACAGTTAAAATCTCCTGGAGGTGGGTGGCTTTCTGGTCAGGATTGAGTATGGGGATTGTGAAGCCAGTTTCTTGCCCTGGCTCCACCTGAACTTGGTGAGCTGCTGGGCCCAAGGGAGGATAAGCCCACTGAGGGGGACGGATTTCTCTCTCTGTGCCCAGTGGCTCCCAGTTCAGGGTGAGGTCTCCCCTCTCCAGAGATTACACTATGAGTGATTCAGTCTCTACTTCTCTTCCCCTGGTCTCTCCACTGCTCTGCACGGTGATCCCTTGTGTGGCTCCCTGCAGATCTGTGTGCCTCTGGACTCATACATAGCCTTCTGCCCAAGCAGCTTTCCGTGGATCTGTGCTCCTGTGAACACACGGCTCTCTGCGGGCCCAGAGCCAAACCTCTGGGTGCTTTGTCCTCCGGCTCTGCTTTGGGCCATCACTCCTCCCCCAAAGTCTCCTGTCCCAGTTCACACTCACTCAGGAATCTATGAGGCTGCTATCTATAGGGGTCTGTGTGCACACCTCCGTTCTTGGAGATCAGAAAGCTGTGGCTTTTAATTCTTCTCAGTTTGATAATTGCGGGCTGATGCAGGTAATGGGGCTCCTTAGTTCTCCACCACCTTCTTTTTTAATTTACAGTTTATTGTCAAGTTGGTTTCTATATAACACCCAGTGCTCTTCCCCACTAGTGCCCTCTTCCATGACCATCATCCCGCTTCCCCTTTCCTCTTCCCTCTTGACCCCTCAGTTCTTTTTCAGTATTCAAGATTCTCTCATGATTGCCTCCCTCTCTCTCCCGAATACTTTTCCCCCCTTCCCTTACCCATGGTCCTCTGTTAGGTTTCTCCTGTTAGACCTATGAATGAAAACATACGGTATTTGTCCTTCTCTGCCTGACTTATTTCACTTAGCATGACACCCTCGAGGTCCATCCACATTGCTATGAATGGCCAGATTTCATTCTTTCTTATTGCCATGGAGTATTCCATTTTATAGATAAACGACATCTTCTTGATCCTTTCATCAGTTGATGGACATTTAGGCTCTTTCCATGATTTGGCTATTGTTGAAAGTGCTGCTATGAACATTGGGTTACATGTGCCCCTATGCATCAGCACTTCTGTATTGCTTGGTTAAATCCCCAGCAGTTTTATCTTGGGTTATAGGGGAGTTCTGTTGTAAATTGTTTGAGAAATCTCTACACTGTTTTCCAGAGTGGCTGCACCATTTTACATTCCCACCAACAGTGTAGGAGGGTTCCCGTTTCTCCACATCCTCGTCAGCATCTATAGTCTCTTGATTTGTTGATTATAGCCACTCTGACTGGCGTGAGGTGGTATCTCAATGTGTTTCTGAGATGTATTCCTCTAATGATGAGTGATGCTGAGTATCATTTCATGTGTCTGTTGGCCATCTGGATGTCCTCTTTGGATTAGTGTCTATCCATATCTTCTGCTCATTTCTTCACTGGATTCTTCATTTTTCAGGTGTGGAGTTTGGTGAGTTCCTTTTGGATTTTGGACAATCGCCCTTTTTTCCGATATGTCATTTGAAACCATCTTTTCCTATTCCATCCGTTGCCTAGTAGTTTTCTTGATTGTTTCCTTTACCTTGCAGAAGCTTTTTATCTTGATGATGTTTATAGTTTATTTGGATTCTTGATTCCCTTGCTTTTAGGGATGTGTTAAGTAGGAAATTGCTGCAGTTGAGGTCAGGGAAGCTCTTTCCTGCTTTCTCCTTCTAGGGTTTTGATGGTTTCCTGTCTCACATTCAGGTGCTTCATCCATTTTGAATTTATTTTTGTGTATGGTATAAGAGAGTGTTCTAGTTTCATTCTTCTGCATGTTGCTGTCCAGTTCTCCCAGCACCACCTGCTGAAGAGGCTGTCTTTTTTCTATGGGATTTTCTTACCAGGTTTGTCAAAGAATAATTGGCCATACATTTTTGGGTCCAATTCTGCGTTCTCTATTCCATTTCTTGGTCTATGTGTTTGTTTTTGTGCCAATACCAAACTGTATTGATGATGACAGCTTTGTAGTAGAGGCTAATGTTTGGGACTGTGATGCCTCCCGTTTTGGTTTTCTTCTTCAATATCACATTGGCTATTTGGGGTCTTTTGTGGTTCCATACGAATTTTTGGATAGTTTTTTTCTAGCTTTGAGAAGATTGGCATTGCATTGAATGTGTAGATTGCTTTGGGTAGTAATGACATTTTCATAATGTTTATTCTTCTGATCTGTGAGCATGGAATGTCTTTCCTTTTTTTTGTATCTTCTTAAATTTCTTTCATAAGTTTTCTATAGTTTTCATTGTACAGGTCTTTAACATCTTTGGTAAAGTTTATTCCTGGGTGTTTTATGGTTTTTTATGCAATTATGAATGGTATCAGTTTCTTGATTTCAATTTCTATTGCTTCATATTGGTGTATAAAAATGCAGCCAATTTCTGTACGTTGATTTTGTAACCTGCAACTTTACTGAATTCATGGATCAGTTCTAGTAGGCTTCTGGTGGAGTCATTCAGGTTTTCCATGTAGAGTATCATGTCGACTGTGAAAAGTGAAAGTTTGACTTCATCATTGCCAATTCTGATGCCTTTTTCCCCTCTTGTTACCTGATTGCTTATCCTAGGACATCCAGCATTATGATAGACCATAGTGTTGGGAGTGTACATCCCTGTCGTGTTGCATGATATTATTTGTGGGATTTCATAAGCTGCTTTTATAATGTCAAGTAACTTCCTTCTATCCTGACTTCTTCGAGTGTTTTTATTATGAAAGGAATTTTTAAAGGTCTTCAGGCTTGGCTGGTATAAAGCCATGAGGGGCACTGTGCTGCTTCTGGAGAGAAGGCAGGGAAACAAGGGGGGCAAAGAGCAAACAAAGGAGCTGGCTGTGCCATTTCCCTCCCCTGCTCCTCAACATAAATAAACACAGAGCCACCTGAAGGAAGCAGCTCAGCATGGAAACTGGCTGTCTAACTTGGTGTAAACCAAGTCCCATACCCCTGTGCTCTGGCTGAACTGCACTTCTCACTCAAGCTTGCCTCAGTTCCAGTGCACTGGCCTGCTACCCTGGAAGATAGCACATGTCCACACCATGTCTCCCAACCAGAGTTCTGTTGAGCCTCAGCTCTGGTGAAAGCGGTATCAGTACTCATTTCACAAGAGACCTAGTTAAAACACACTAAATTCAGGCCAGGGACCAAACACTGCCCATAGCAGGCAAGGAAAGCTTCTGCAGATGATTGGCTGGAAGAATAGAGCAGCCAGAGCAGAACAACAGAGCGCATGCAGCATACACTGGTGACGCTCCCTGAAGCACCAGGCCCTGAGCACTACATGACCTCTTCTTCATAAGGCCATTACTTTCAGGAGCAGGAAACATAACTGGCTTTTCTAACACAGAGAAGAAGGCAGAGACTTAGACAAAATGAGAAGACACTGGAATTTATGAAAATGAACTGAGGACTGAAAGGGGAGGGTGCGGGGAGGAAGGGGATGATGGTAATGGAGGGAGGCACTTGTGGGGAGAAGCACTGGGTGTTATATGGAAACCAATTTGACAATAAACTAGTATAAATTAAAAAAAATAAGAATTTTTAGCAAAAAAAAAAAAAAAAGAAAGAAAGAAACATGATAAATGAAAGAGCAAGATAAAGCCATGGCCAGAGATGTAAGCAAAACAGATACAAGCAACATACCTGATGGAGAATTTAAAGCAACAATCATGAAGATACTTATTGATGTTGAAAAAGAATAGAAGGGGCACCTAGGCGGCTCAGTCGGTTGAGCCTCTGACTTCGGCTCAGGTCAGATCTCACGTTTGTGGGTTCGAGCCCTGCATCGGACTCTGTGCTGACAACTAGCTCAGAGCCTGGAGCCTGCTTCCGGTTCTGTGTCTCCTTCTCTTTCTGCCCCTCCCTCTCTCATGCTCTGTCTCTCTCTGTATCAAAAATAAAGAAAACATTAAAAAAATAAAAAAAAGAAAAAAGAAAAAGAATAGAAGACATCAGTTGGATCCTTGCCACAGAGATAAAAGAGTTAAAAAGAAAAAGAATCAATCAAAGATGAGGAGTGCATTAAACAAGATTAGAAGCATGTTTAATGCAATAAACAGGAGGCTGGAGGAAGCAGAGGAACAAATTAATGACCTAGAAGAAAAAGTAATGGAAGATAACGAAGCTGAACAAAAGAGAGACAGAAGAATTATGCAACATGAGAATAGACGCATGGAACTCAGTGACTCCATCAAATATAATAACATTCATATTATAGGAGTTCCAGAAGAAGAGAGAGAAAAAGTGGCAGAAAATTTATTTCAGGAAATAATAGCAGGAATCTTCCCTATTCTGGGGAAGGAGAAATACATCCAGATCCAGCAAGCACAGGGAACTCCCATCAAAACAAACAAAAGCAGGCTAACACCAAGATATATTGCAATGAAAATTTCAAATTATGGTGACAAAGAAAAAATCTTAAAAATAGCAAGATGAAAGAAGTCATTAACTTACAAGGAAAAACCCATAAGGCTAAGTTACAGATTTCTCTACAGAAACTTGACAATATAGAAGAGAGTGGAATGACACATTTGATGTTCTGAATGGGAAAAATATGTAGCAAAGAATACTCTATCCAGTTAAGAATACTCTATCCAACCAAGGTGGCTCAGCTGGTTGAGTTTCTGACTATTGATATCGGCTCAGGTTATGATCCCAGAGTTGTGGGATGGAGCCTGCATCAGGATCTGTGCTGAGGATGGAGCCTGCTTAATATTCCCTTTTTCCTTCTCCCTTTGCCCCTCTGCATGCTCGCGCTCTCTCTCTCTCTCTCTCTCTCTCTTTTATAATAAAAAAGGAGAATATTATATCCAGCAAGTCTATCTTTCAGGATGGAAGGAAGGATAGTTTCACAGAGAAAGAAAATCCAAAGGAGTTTGTGACTACCAGCACTGCCAGAAATATTAAGAGGGACTCTTGAGTGCAAAGGAGAGACCAAAAGTGACAAACACACACACACACACAAATCAGAGAAAATCTCCAGAAACAACGACAAGTAATAAAATGGCAATAAATACATATCTATCAGTAATTACTTTGAATGTAAATGGACTAAACATTCCAATCAAAAGACATGGGGCAACAGAATGGATAACAAATAAGACCCACCTATATACTAAACTGCAAGAGACTCATTTTAGACCTAAAGACACTTGCAGATTATAAGTGAGGGGGTGGAAAAACATTTGTCATGCAAATAGATGTCAAAGAATGAAAGCTGGAGTAGCAATAATTATATCGGACAAACTAGACCATTTATTCTTGTATTGTTTTTATCTTGCTTTGGTATCAGTGTAATACTCGCCTCATAGCATGATTTTGTTTGTGTTCCCTGTATTACATTATTTGTGAAATTTTCATAAAGATTGTCATTAATTTTTTTTTTAACGTTTGGTAGCATTCCTCAATAAAGCCATGTAGTCTTGGGCTTTTCTGCGTTGGGAGATTTTTTGAGTCCTAATTCAACTTTCATTCCTGTTATTGAAAGAAGATTTCCTATTCTTGGATTCAAGACTCATAATTCAATCTTGGTAACTTGTGTGTTTTTAGGAATTATCTGTTTTTCCCCCTAAATTATCTGATTTGTGAGTATATAATTGTTTATAGTAATCTGTTATCACACTACACATTTCTGTTGTAACTGTTGTTATTGTTTTTTCTTTTATGTATCATTTTGGTTTTTGAGTATTCTCTTTTTTGCTTAGTTAATATAGTTAAAACATTGCCAATTTTGTTTGTTTTTTGGAAAAACTGGTCTTTAGTTTCAATGCTATGCTATTGTTTTTTTGAATCTGGTCTCTATATTATTTCTGTTGTTGTTTCCTTCCTCTATTAAATTTTAGCTAACTTTCTTCTTTTTCTTTTTTTTAAATAATAGTTTATTGTGAAATTGGTTTCCATATAACACCCAGTACTTCTCCCCACAAGTGCCCCCCACCATGACCATCACCTTCTCCCTCCCTCCTCCTCCCCTTTCAGTCCATGGTTCGTCTTCAGTATTCAGTAGTCTCCCTTGATCTGTGTCCCTCACTCTCCCACACTCTCTTTCCCCCTTCCTCTCCCGATGGTCCCCTGCCAGGTCTCTCCTGTTAGACCTATGAATGCAAACATATGGTATCTGTCCTTCTCTGCCTGACTTATTTCTCTTAGCATGACACCCTCAAGGTCCATCCGCTTTGCTACAAATGGCCATATTTCAGTCTTTCTCATTGCCATGTAGTACTCCATTGTGTATATATACCACATCTTCTTGATCCACTCATCAGGTGATGGGCATTTAGGCTCTTTCCATGTTTTGGCTATTGTTGACATTGCTGCTATGAACATTGGGGTACACGTGCTCCTATGCATCAGCACTTCTGTATCCCTTGGGTAAATCCCTAGCAGTGCTATTTCTGGGTCATAGGGGAGTTCTATCCATAGTTTTTTGAGGAGTCTCCACACTGTTTTACAGAGTGGCTGCCCCAGTTTACATTGCCACCAACAGTGTAGGTGGGTTCCCATCCCTCCACACCCACGCCAGCATCTATCGTCTTTTGATTTGTTCATTTTAGCCACTCTGACTGGTATGAGGTGGTATCTCAGTGTGGTTTTGATTTGAATTTCCCTGATGATGAGTGACACTGAGCATTGTTTCATGTGCCTGTTGGCCATCTGGATGTCCTCTTTGGAGAAGTGTCTATTCATGTCTTCTGCCCATTTCTTCACTGGATCATTCATTTTTCGTGTATGGAGTTTAGTGAGCTCCTTGTATATTTTGGATACTAGCCCTTTATCTGATATGCCATTTGCCACTCTCTTTTCCCGTTCTGTTTGTTGCCTGTTTGTTTTTTTGATTGTTTCCTTTGCCTTGCAGAAGCTTTTTATCTTGATGAGGTCCCAGTAGTTCATTTTTGTTCTTGATTCCCTTGTCTCTGGGGATGTGTCGAGGAAGAAATTGCTGTGATTGAGGTCTAGGAGGGTATTTCCTGCTTTTTCCTCAAGGGTGTTTATGATTTCCTGTCTCACATTCAGATCCTTTATCCATTTTGAGTTTATATTTGTGAACAGTGTCAGAAAGTGGTCTAATTTCATTTTTCTACATGTTGCTGTCCAGCTCTCCCAACACCACCTGTTGAAGAGGCTGTCTTTTTTCCATTGGACACTCTTTCCTGCTTTGTCAAAAATTAATTGGCCATATACTTGTGGGAGACCCAACGAAAAAAGAGAATTACAGGCCAATATCCTTAATGAATACAGATGCAAAAATACTCAACAAGATACTAGCAAGTCAAATTCAACAGCATATAAAAAGTATTACACATTATGATCAAGTGGGATTTGTTCCTGGGTTACAAGGCTGGTTCAACATTCGTAAATCCATCAATGTGATACACCACATCAACAAAACAAAAGAAAAAAAATCATATGATCCTGTTGATAGATGCTGAAAAAGCATTTGACAAAATACAACATCTCTTCTTAATAAAAACTCTCGAGAATGTTGGGATAGAAGGAACTTACTTAAACATCATAAAAGCCATTTATGAAAAGCCCACGGCTAATGTTGTCCTCAATGGGGAAACACTGAGAGCTTTCCCTCTGAAGTCAGGGACATGACAGGGATGTCCACTGTCATCACTGTTGTTTAACATAGTGTTGGAAGTCCTAGCATCAGCAATCAGACAACAAAAGGAAATAAAAGGCATCAGAATTGGCAAAGAAGAAGTCAAACTTTCCCCTTTGGAAGACGACATGATACTCTACATGGAAAACCCGGCAGACTCCACCAGAAGCCTACTAGAACTGATCAATGAATTCAGTAATGTTGCAGGGTACAAGGTCAATGTACAGAAATCAGTTGCATTCTTATACACTAAAAATGAAGCAACAGAAAGAGAAAGCAAGAAACAGATCCCATTCACAATTGCATGAAAAACCACAAAATACCTAGGAATAAACCTAACCAAAGATGTAAAAGACCTGTATGCTGAAAACTATAGAAGACTTCTGGAGGAAATTGAAGAAGACACAAAGAAATGGAAAAACATTCTGTGTTCATGGATTGGAAGAATAAACATTGTGAAAATGTCATTATTACCCAAAGCAATTTACACATTCCATGCAATCCCCATCAAAGTTGCACCAGTATTCTTCTCAAAGCTAGAACAAACTATCTTAAAAGTCATATGGAGCCACAAAAGACCCCGGATAGCCAAAGTAATATTGAAGAAGAAAACCAAAATGGGAGGCATCACAATCCCAGACTTTAGCCTCTACTACAAAGCTGTCATCATCAAGACAGTATGGTACTGGCACAAAAACAGACACATGGACCAATGGAATAGATTAACTTTCTTCTTTTTCTAGCTCCTTGTGGTGCAATGTAAAGTTGTTTATTTGAACGTTTTTTTCTAACACAAGCATTTATGCTATAAATTTCACACTAATACCTGCTTTTGTTGCACCCATAGGTTTTGGAAGATTGTGTGTTTTTTTTTCTTTTGTTTTGAGACATAGTTTGATTTGCCATTTGATTTCTTATTTGACCCATTGTTTGTGCAGAAATGTGTTGTTTAATATTTACATATTAAGGGGCACCTAGGTGACTCAGACAGTTGAGTGTCTGACTCTTGGTTTTGGCTCAGGTTATGATCTCACTGTTTCATGAGTTCAACCCCATGTCAGATTCTGCACTGTGTTGGGCCTGCTTGGGATTCTCTCTCTCTCTCTCTCTCTCTCTCTCTCTCTCTCTCTCTCTCCATTCCCCCCACTCACATTGTCTCTCTCAAAATAAACTTAAATATATATATATTTACATATAAAATATTTAATATTAAAAAATAGAAAGCTATCATGAAAATTAAAATGATAATGATTGCTAAAAAAAGACAATTTAAGTCAGAGTTTCTGTTACTTGAAGATGATACAACTTTCATACAATTTCATAGACTTGCCAGTATTTTTTTTCTGTTTTTCCCATTAAACTGTGAATTTCAGGGAAAGAACTGTGGTTTCATCTTCATATCTTTACTGCCTCATTCTGTGTTTGGCACTGAGTAAATTTTCAATATGTAACTTAAATGATCAAAACTGCCAAAAATTTCAATATCAATATGTTCATACTGAGTATACAATTGTATACAATACAATATAGTATTTAATTTTATTCAAAATGTAGTCTTTATGATATTATCTACAAAAATCATGCTCCCTAAGTTAAAAATATAAATTATTACCTAGAGGTGAGTTAACAGTTTCTGGGGAACCTTGACTTTCATTTGATTTTACGGTAATATACTTTGAAGTGCCAAGAGGGTCTAACTAGCAGCATATTGAGTTATGCTCTAGAGAGAAAGTCAGAGGAATTCTGAGTAAAACAATATGGATCTAACAGTTGAGTGATGCGTTGAGAATCAATAGCAAGAAACAGAATAAGAAGTTTGTGTAATATTATTGGATGTTTGCTTTGTTAATAATGTTCTTCAGTGCCAAGATTCAATATAAATATTGACTCATCACATATGATATTAAATTATTCTGACAAAGCTCCTTCCTTCCAATGGATTCATAATTTTTTTACGGATTATCAGACACTACCTCATTCATCTGTACTCCATCCTTATGATCATTCTTATTGTACAGATTGGCAAACTGAGTTTTGTGTGGTCAAAAGTAGTGCCTGGTCTAAAATTATCTTTTGGCTGCAAAGAAAAATATGCAAGTAAGATTGTCTATTGCAGAGAAAAGGCAATGATTTTAGCTGCCTGGAGTAGGCTTAGAAGCAACAAGGAAAAAATAACAGAAGCCAGTTTCAATTTACAATAGAAAATCTTAACAAACAAATGTCCAATAAAAGAGATGGTTGTCCCAAGATATCTTGAACTGAACTTCTTATCATTACAAGTTTGAGCACATCTTTTAGGAATACAATAGGAAAGATTCTTCCATTGTTATAATATCTAAAATGCCATCAAATAAAAATGAACAAAAACTCCTAAAATGATCACTATCAATCCTTGGCAAGATGGATGAGAAATATGGAGTTCTGTACTTCCCAATTGCATCTCTCAAAAACAAAAGGGCTGAAGCCACAGGACTCTGAACCACAAGTGTCAGGAAGGAAAAGAGACAAAGTCCACTAAGAAGACAGCCTCCTAGAGCTACTTCAAGAAATAAGCCAAAGTACACATGGTGGAGAGTCCTAAATATCACTGAGTAGGGAAATAAAGCAATCAAAGCCACAACAAGACAAACCAAGAGACACCATTCAGAGAACACTTCCTGAATGGACAGACCCTAGACAGTCAGTGAGCTTCCTTTAATGTAGCAATACACAAAGGTGCAGAGCACATAACAAGCTTTTAAAATTGACAAGAGACAAAAAGCTAGCCAAAATGATGATACAGAAGAAATATCCTCTACGGAAATTTCAAGAAGTAGTTACAGCTACAGAATTGGTCAAAACAGATATAAGCAACATAACTGAGCAACAATGTAGAATAAAATTAATAAAATTAACCGCTTGGCTTATAAAAGGCATGGAAGACATTGCTACAAAGATTATGGATCTTAAAAATAGTTGTGATGAATTAAAAATGCTATAAATGAGGTGCATAATAAAATGGAGGCAGCCACTGCACGGATTGAAGAGGCAGAGAGGAGAATAAGTGAATTAGAAGACACAATTATCGAAAAAGTGGAAGCCGAGTAAAAAGAGGTAAATTGATACAGGAGCATGAAAGGAGAATTTGAGAACGAGAGATGCAATCAAATGGAACAATACCCATATCAGACGAATTCCAGAAGAAGAGAGAGATAAAGGGAATGAATGGGTATGTGAACAAATTATAGCCAAGAACATTCCCAATACGTGGAAGAAAACAGACATTGAAATACAGAAGGCACAGTGAACTCCTCTCAGAAGTAACTTGAATCGATCTTATGCATGAAATATTATAGTGAAACTGGAAAAATATAAGGATAAAGAGAGAATTCTGGAAGCAGCTAGAGATAAAAGGGCCTTAACATACAAAGGGAAACCTATCAGAGTGGTTACAGACCTATCTGCCGAAACTTGGCAGGCCAGAAAGGAATGATAAGAAATCTTCAATGAGATGAACAGAAAAAATATGTAGCCAAGAATCCTTTATCCAGCAAGCCTGTCATTCAGAATAGAAGGAAAGATAAAGGTTTTCCCAAACAAACAAAAATGGAAGGAATTCATCACCACTAAGCCAGCCCTATAAGAAATCCTAAGGTGGACTCTATGAGGGAAATGTTGCAAGGAACACAAGGTACCAGAGATACCATTACAAGCATGAATCCTACTGAGAACACAATGACTCCAAACTCATATTTTTCAATAATAACAGTGAATGTATAAGGATTAAATGTCCCATCGAAAGACATAGGGTAGCAGAATGGATAAAAAAAAAAACAAAACAAGATCCACATATTTTCTGTCGACAAATACTTCTTTTAGATCTGAGGACACTTTCAGATCTAAAGGGAATGGAGAGATATCTATCATGCAACTGGAAGTCAAAAGAAAGCCAGAGTAGCCATACTTATTTCAGTCAAACTGGACTTTAAAATAAAGGCAGTAACAAGAGATGAAGAAGGGCATTATTTAGTAATTACAGCATCTAACCATCAGGAAGAGCTAACAATTATAGATATCTATGCACTGAATTTGGGAAAACCCATGTACATAAAACAATTAATCAAAAATAGAAACAATCGTATTGATAATGTGCTAGTATATGGGGATTTTTATACTCCACTTTACAGCAATGGATAGATCAACCAGACAGAAAATCACTAAGGAAATAATGGACCTGAATGATACATTGGGACAGATGGATTTGACAGATACATTTAGAACTCTACATCCTTATGCTATGGAATTCACTTTCTTCCTGAGTGCACATGGTATATTCTCCAACATAGACCACATACTGGGTCATAAAGCAGCCCTCTGTAAATATAAAAGAATTGAGATCATACCATGCACACTTTCAGATCATAATGCTATGAAACTTGAAATCAATCACAGAAAAAAGCCTGGAAAACCTCCATAAACATGGAAGTTAAAGAACACCATACTAAAGAGAGAGTGGGCCAATCAGGAAATAAGAAAAGAAATTTAAAAATATATAAAACAAAGAAAAATGAAAAAAACAATCCAAACTCTTTGGTGTACAGCAAAGTCAGTCCTAAGAGGAAAGTATATTGCAATCCACACGTATTTCAACAAACTAGAAAAAGTGCACATACAAAATTTAACACCTCTCCTAAAGGAGCTAGAAACAGAGCAGGAAGAGTACCACAAATCCAGCAGAAAAATAGAAATACTAATGATCAGGGCAGAAATAAACAATATAGAGTAAAAAAAACACAATTGAACAGATCAATGAAACCAAAAGGTGGTTTTCTGAAAAAATAAACAAAATTGATTAACCTCTAGCTAGGCTTCTCAGAAAGAAAAAAGAGAGCACCCAAATAGACAAAATCATGAATGAAAATGGATCTATTATAACCAATCCCTCAGAAATACAAGCAATAATCAGGAAATACTATGAAAAATTAAATGCCAACAAACTGGAAAATTTAGAAGATATAGACAAATTCCTAAACAAACATGCACTACCAAAATTCAAATGGAAAGAGATAGAAAATCTGAACAGATCCATAACTTGAAGAAATTGAATCAGTTATCAAAAAACTCCCAACGAATTAGAGCCTTGGGCCAAATGGCTTCCCTGAGGAATTCTACCAGACATTTAAATCAGAGTTAATACCCATTCTTCTCAAGCTATTAAAAAAATGGTGGGAAAACTTCTGTACTCATTCAAAAGCTAGTATCTATCACATTGATTCCCAAACCAGAAAGACACTCAGCAAAAAGAGAGAACTACAGACCAATATACTTGATGAATTCAAAGGCAAAAATCCTCAGCAAGATACTTGCAAATTGAATTCAACAGCATATAAAAAGATTTATCCACCATTATCAAGTGGGATTCATTCCTGTGTTACAGGGCTGGTTCAATATTCACCAAACAATCAATATGATACATCACATTAACAAAAGAAAAGATAAAACCATACAATCCTGTTGATAAATGTAGAAAAAGCATTTGTCAAAATACAGCATCTTTTCTTAATAAAGACCCTCAAGAAAGTCAGGATAGAAGGAACTTACTTAAACACCATAAAAGCAATATATGAAAAGCCCCAGCTAATCCCATCCTGAATGGGGAAAAACTGAGAGCTTTCCCCCTGAGTTCAGGAACAAGACAGGGATGTCCACTCTCACTACATTGTTTCTCATAGTGCTGGAAGTCTTAGCATCAGCAATCAGACAACAAAAGAAAATAGCAGAATGGCAAAGTGAAGTCAAACTTTCACTTTTTGAAGACGACATGATATACTACATGGAAAACCCACCTGACTCCACCAGAAGCCTACTAGAACTGATTCATTTCAGTGAAGTCACAGTGCACAAAAATCAATGTACAGAAATTGGTTACATTTTTATATACCAATAATGAAGCAACAGAAAGAGAAATCAAGAAACTGATTCCATTCACAATTGCACAAAAAGCCATAGAACACCTAGGGATAAACCTAACAAAAGACGTAAAAGATCTGTACAATGAAAGCTATAAAAAACTTATGAAGGAAACTGAAGAAGACACAAAGAAATGGAAAAACATTCCATGGTCATGGATCAGAAGAATAAATATTGTGAAAATGTCATTACTATCCAAAGCAATCTACACATTCAATGCAATCCCCATCAAAATTACACCAACATTCTTCTCAAAACTAGAACAAACTATCCTCAAATTCATATAGATACAAAAGACTCCGAATAGCCAAAGTGATATTGAAGAAGAAAACCAAAACGGGATGCATCACAATCCCAGACTTTAGCCTCTACTACAAAGTTGTCATCATCAAGACAGCATGGTATTGGCACAAAAACAGACACATAGACCAATGGAATAGAATAGAGAACCCAGAACTGGGCCCACAAATGTACGGCCAATTAATTTTTGACAAAGCAGGAAAGAGTATCCAATGGAAAAAAGATTGCCTCTTTAGCAGGTGATGCTGGGAGAATTGGACAGCAACATGCATAAGAATGAAACTAGACCACTTTCTTACATCATACACAAAAATAAACTCAAAATTGCTGAAGGACCTTAATGTGAGACAGGAAACCATCAAAACCCTCGAGGAGAAAGTAGGAAACAACCTCCTTGACCTCAACGGCAGCAATTTCCTCCTCGACACATTCCCCAAAGGCAAGGGAAATGAAAGCAAAAATGAACTATTGGGACCTCATCAAGATAAAAAGGCTTCTGCACTGCAAAGGAAACAAACAAGAAAACTAATAAGCAACCGACAGAATAGGAAAAGATCGTTGCAAACGACATATCAGATAAAGGGCTAGCATCCAAAATCTACAAGGAACTCACCAAACTCCACACTCAAAAACAAATATCCCAGTGAAGAAATGGGCAGAAGAGATGAACAGACACTTCTCCAAAGATGACATCCAGTTGGCTTACAGGCACATGAAGCAATGCTCAACATCACTCATCATCAGGGAAACACAAATCAAAACCACACTGAGATACCACCTCATGCCATTCAGAGTGACTAAAATGAACAAATCAAAAGACTATAGATGCTGGCAAGGGTGTGGAGAGACAGGCACTCTCCTACACTGTTGGTGGGAATGTAAACTGATGCAGCCGCTTTGGGAAACAGTGTGGAGGTTCCTCAAAAAACTATCCATAGAACTCCCTTATTACCTAGCAATAGCACTGCTAGGGATTTACCCAAGGGATACAGAGTGCTGATGCATAGGAGCACATGTACCCCAATGTTCATAATGGCACTGTCAACAATAGCCAAAACATGGAAAGAGCCTAAATATTCATCACCTGATGAGTGGATCAAGAAGATGTGGTATATATATACAATGGAGTATTACATGGTAATGAGAAAGAATGAAATATGGCCATTTGTAGGAAAGTGGATGGACCTCGAGGGTGTCATGCTAAGCAAAAAAGTCAGGCAGAGAAGGATAGGTACAATATGTTTGCATTCATAGGTCGAACAGGAGAACAGGAGAAACCTAATGGAGGACCAGGGGGAGGGGAAGAAGGAGAGAGAGTTGGGGAGAGAGAAGGACGCAAAACCTGAGAGACTGTTGAATACGGAAAATGAACTGAGGGTTGAAGGGGAAGGGAGAGGGGGGAAAAGAGGTGGTGGTGATGGAGGAGGGCACTTGTGGTGAAGAGTATTATATGGAAACCAATTTGACAATAAAGTATATTAAAATAAAGAAGGATAAAGCATGGGTCTGCTCTGTTTTTACAAACTTTCTTAGATATTTAACTTTGCTTGGTTATACTGTAAGATTGAATTTGTTAAACAATTTGTTAAGTCACACTGAATTATTTAACTGTTGAAATACTCATAAAGATTAAGAATTACATAACTATGCTTATGAAATATATATAATTAGCTAATTGTGTAAAACTCAAAGTTCTAAATAACTTCAAACTTTCAAAGAAGAATGCTTATTGGGTATGGTCTGGAGACAAATTATTAAACACATTGAAATCATGCCATTTACAATATCATGGATGGAGCTAGAGAGTATTATGTTATGTTAAATAAGTCAGCCAAAGAAAGAGGAGTACCATATGATTTCACTCATATGTGGCATTTAAGAAACAAAAAAAATGAGCATGGGGGAGTAGAGAGAAAATCCAAGAAACAGACTCTTAACTGTAGAAAATAAAATGATGGTTGCCAGAGGGGATGTAAATGGGGGATGGGCTCCATAGGTGTTTGAGATTATGGAGGGCACTTTTAATAAGCACTGGGTATTGTATGTAAGTGATGAATCACTAAATTCTATAACTAATTCTATTCTAAATTTAAATGAAAAACTTGAAGAAAATAAATAGCTTCATTAAGTATGGTATAAAAATAAAATTTTATTTTTTTCACACTATTTATTAAATTCCTTTTGTGGAGTAGCTCTTGTTCCTGCCTGAATTCTCAGCTAGGTACTCGCCCATCATTATTAAATGTCTAGTACATTATAGTAATCACTCAATTCTAAACTGTAATAGAATTTAAATCTTTCTTTCTCCAGAACTAACCTATTTCAGATGGTACTGAGGAAGGCAAGCCAGCCTCTTGGACAGAAGCCATACAAACATTTCTCTAGATATTTCTTCTTTGGCAAGGGAAACAATAGCAAAATTAAACTATTGAGACTACACCAAAATAGGAGGTTTTCCACAATAAAAGGAAACATACACAACAGAAAAAGACAACCTACTGACTGGGAGATGTTTTCAAAAAATATAGCTAATTTATGTTACAATACAAACCTATAGTAATCAAAACAGTATGATATTGGAACAAAAATATACACCTGCATTAATGGAACGAAATAGAAATTCCAGAAATGAACCGAAATCAATATGGTCAATTAATCTTAGACAAAGGAGTAAAGAATATACAATGGGAAAATGAAAGTAAGAAAAAGATATTCATCATTACTTGCCATCAGGGAAATGCAAATCAAAATGACAAGGAGTCATTTTGTAAGGAGACTAGAATAAATAGTGTAAAGTTTAGGAATGCTATCAAAGCTTATTTGTTATCAGTTTAAAATAGTGTGTTATAATTTTAAGACTGTTTTATGTAAGCCTCAGGTAACCACAGGGGGGAAAATCTGTAGTAAATACATATAAGAACATGATAAATTAAAAGCATACTGATAAGGGAAAGACAGTTGGGGAGAGAGAGGGATGCAAAACTTGAGAGACTATTGAATGCTGAAAATTAACTGAGAGTTGAAGGGGAAGGAAGAGGGGGGAAAAGAGGTGGTGGTGATGGTGGAGGGCACTTAAGGGGAAGAGCACTGGGTGTTGTATGGAAAACAATTTGACAATAAAATATTATGGAGGAAAAAAAAAGAATTTACCCAAGAGATACAGAAGTACTGATGCATATGAGCACATGTACCCCAATGTTCATAGCAGCAATGTCAACAATAGCCAAAACATGGAAAAAGCCTAAATGTCCATCACCTGATGATTGGATCAAGAAGATGTGGTATAAATATACACAATGGAGTATTACATGGCAATGAGAAAGAATGAAATCTGGCCATTTGTAGGAAAGTGGATGGACCTTGAGAGTGTCATGCTAAGTGAAATAAGTCAGGCAGAGAAGGACAGAAACCATATGTTTGCACTCATAGGTCTAGCAGGAAAACAGAGACCTAATGGAGAACCAGGGGGAGCGGAGGAGGGACAGAGAGTTGGGGAGAGAGAGGGATACAAAACTTGAGAGACTATTGAATGCTGAAAATGAACTGAGGGTTGAAGGGGAAGGGGGAGGGGGGAAAAGAGGTGGTGTTGATGGTGGAGGGCACTTATGGGGAAGAGCACTGGGTGTTGTATGGAAAACAACTTGACAATAAACTATTTAAAAAAGCATACTTATATTAAAAGATATAAAAGACAAAAAAATAAAGATGAATCTCTAAAACAGTCAGAAAACACGTAAGAAAATTGCAGTAGTATGTTCTTACCTATCAATAATTACTTTACATATAAATGGCTTAAACTTTCCAAGGAAAAGACAGAATAGCTGAATGAATAAGAAATCAAGATACAATGATATGCTGCCTAAAAGAGACTCATTTTAGTCTTAAGGACACAAATAAATTGGGAGTGAATGAATGAAAAAGGTATTTCAAACAAGTGGTAACCAAAAAAGAAAAAAAATTGTAGGCATAGCTATACTTATATCAGAAAAATTAGACATTAAAGGTGGTAAAAAGAGACAAAGTCACTATATTATGATTAAGGGGTCAATTAATCAAGGAAACATAACAATTGTAAATATTTATTCAACCAACGTCAGAGCACCTAAATATATAAAGCAAAATTTAACAGAGCTAAAATGAGACATAAAAAACAATACAATAGTTGTTGGGGACTTTAATACCCCACTCTCAACAATGGATAGATTAAGACAAAAAATCAATAAGGAAACAGTGGATTTGTACAACACTATACAGCAAATAGACCTAGGAGACATATTCAGAACAGTCAATCCCATGACAGCAGGGTACACACTCTTCTTATATGCATATGGATCATTTCCTGGGATAGACCACATGTTTGACCACAAAACAAGTCTTAGTAAATTTAAGAAGATTGAAATAATACCAAGTAGCTTCTCTGAACACAACGGCTTGAAACTAGAAATCAGTAAGAAAAGGAAAAGTGGAAATCTCACAAATACATTAAAATTAAACAATACTCTTTTGAACAGCCAATTATTTAAAGACGTACACTCCTAGGGGTGCCTGGGACATTCAGTCTATTAAGGTCTGACTCTTGGTTTCAGCTTGGGTCATGATCTCATGCCTTATGACTTCGAGCCCCACATGTGGCTCTGTGCTGACAGCGCAAACCCTGCTTAGGATTTTCTCTCTCCCTCTCTCTGCCCCTCTTCCATTCTCTCTCTCTCTCTCTCTCTCTCTCTCTCTCTCTCTCTCTCTCTCTCTCTCAATAAGTAAATAAGTAAACAAGCAAGCAAACAAACTTAAAAAAAAAGAAGAGCACTCCTATGTCCCTATCACTTGTTTAACCCATCCTCATGGGTTACCTTCTGGTAACCATCAGCTTATTCTCTATAGTTAAGGGTCTGTTTCTTGGTTTGTCTCTCTCTTGCTTAATTTTTTTTTCTTACCTTCGCTCATTGTTTCATTTCTTAAAGTCTACATATAAGTGAAATCATATCCATTTGTCCTTCTCTGACTTATTTTGCTTAGCATAATACTCTCAAGCTCCATTCATGTCATTGCAAATGGCAAGATTTCATTCCTCTTTATGGCTGAGCAATATTCCTTTACATATATGTGGGTGTGTGTGTGTATGTGTGTGTGTGTGTGTACACACACACACACACACACACATACACATACACACATACATACACACTTTATCCTTTCATCACTCTATGGATACTTCCATTCTTTACATCATTTGGCTATTATTGATAATGCTGCTATAAACATCAGGGTGCATGTATCCCTCTGAATTGATGTTTTTGTATTCTTTGAGCAAATACTTAGTAGTATAATTGCTGGATCTTAGGGTCGTTCTATTTTTAACATTTTGAGAAAGTTCCACAATGTTCCTCACAGTGGCTGCACCAGTTTGAGTTTTCACCAACAGTGTGACAGTGTTCCCCATCCTCCACATCCTTACTAATATGTGTTTTTTCTTGTATTGTTGATTTTAACCATTCTGACAGGTATGAGCTGATACCTCAGCGTACCCTTGATTTACATTTCCCTGGTGGTAAGTGATGATGAACATTTTCTCATGTGTCTGTTGGCCATCTATATGCCATCTTTGGAGACATGGTTTCTGCCCATTTTTTAAATAATAGTTTATTGTCAAATTGGTTTCCATATAATACCTAGTGCTTCTCCCCACAAGTGCCCCTCCTCCATGACCATCACCCCCTTCCCCTCTCTCCCTCTCCCTTCATCCCTTGGTTAGTTTTCAGAAAAGATATTTTTAAGGCCAATGTCAGAGAAATTATGGCCTGTCTCCTCTAGGACTTTTATGGTTTCTCGTTCACATTTAAGTCTTTACTCCATTTGATTTTATTTTTTGTGTATGGTATAAGACAGTGGTCCAGTTTCCCTAGCACCGTTATTTGAAGAGACGTTATTTTTTTCATTGTATATTCTTTTCTGCTTTCTCCAAGATTAATTGACCAAATAATTGTGGGTTTATTTCTGGGTTTTCTATTCTTTCCCATTGATCTATGTGTCTACTTTTTGTGCCAGTATCATACTGTTTTAATGACTACAGTTTTGTAGTATGACTTGGCATCAGACATTGCAATATATCCAATTTGTTTCTCTTTTTCAAGATTCCTTTGTTCTTTAGGGTCTTCTGGGGTTTCATGCAAATTTTAGGATTGTTATAGCTCTGTAGAAAATGTTGTTGGTATTTTGATAGGGATTCCATTTAATATGCATATTGCTTTGGCTAGTATAAACATTTTACCAATATTTGTTCTTATAACCCATTATCATGGAATGTTTTTCTACTTTTTTTGGGTTTCATTCTCAATTTCTTTCACCAATGTTGTATAGTTTTCAGGGTAGAGGTCTCACATTTTGGTTATTTTCATTCCTAGGTATTTTATTATTTTTGTTGCATTGTAAATGGGATTTTCTTTTTCTTTTTTTTAAGTTTATTTTTTAATTTATTTTTTTGACTATTAAAAGTTTATTTAACAAAAAAGTTCAACATGAAAATGCACAACCTGATTTTTATATTGTAGTAAAACAGGTGCAATGGAGGGGACATGTGGAAGCAGTTGGTTTCTTCTGGTGAAAACACCCATTGTTTATACTCGTTCCAAGGCTTCTAACATGATGATACTATTTCCTCGAATTACCACCATTCCAATATTGTTCTGTTGCCCACTAGTTGCCATCTCCACACATTCATCTATTACAAGATTCATAAAGGAATCGACCCCTGCAATATTCCTTGGACATGTCTGCCACCATTTAACTTCAATGATTTATTGTCCATAAATTTTTTCAACTCCGGAGGGTGAGCTTTGCTCATGGTGTCTCTTCGGCAAGCTCAAAGATGCCTCCAAACGGAATTCCTAATTTACTTTTAAGTAATATCTATACCCAATAATGGGCTCGAACTCACAGTCTTGAGATCAGGAGTCTCATGCTCTTCTGACTGAGCCAGCCAGTCACCCTGGGACTGTTTATTAATTTCTCTTTCTTCTGCCTCATTATTAGTATATTGAAATGCAATATATTTGTGCACATTAATTTTGTATACTGTGACTTTACTGATTTTGGTTATTAGTTCTAGCAATTTTTTTGGTGAGTTAATTTGGATTTTCTATATATAGAATGATGTCATTTTCAAATAGTGAAAAGTAGGGGGGCCTGGGTGGCTCAGTCGGTTAAGCCTCCGGCTTCAGCTTAGGTCAGATCTCACGTTTGTGGGTTCTAGCCCCGCATCAGGCTCTGTGCTGACAGCTAGTTCAGAGCCTGGAGCCTGCTTTCGGTTCTGTGTGTCCTTCTCTCTCTGCCCCTCCCCCTCTCATGCTCTGTCTCTCTCTGTATCAAAAATAAATTAAAAAAAAACATTAAAAATTAAAAAAAATAGTGAAAAGTTTACTTCTTTCTTACCCATTTGGATGCCTTTTATTTCTATTCTTGTTTGATTACTGTGGCTAGGACTGCTCATGTTTTCTATTTCTTTCTGCTTTAGTTTTAGTATGTTATTAGGAAATGACCCATTTTGTTTTAGGTTGTGCAAGTTGTTGGCATATAATTTTTCATAATCTTCCTACAATTTTTTGGATTTTTTTGATGTTGGTTTCTTTCTCCTCTTTCACTTGTGATTTCGTTTGTGTGAGTACTTTCTCTTATTTTTGTCTTTCTATGGGTCTGGATAGATGTTTATCAACCTTGTTTATGTTTCCAAAATTTAGCTCTTTGTTTCATTGATATGTTCTATAGTTTTTGTTTGTTTCTATATAATTTATGTTTGCTCTAATCTTAATTATTTCCTTCTTTCTCCTGGTTTGGGGTTTTGTATGGTTTACGTAGGACTTTTCTTACTTCTAGAGTTAGACGTGTATTACCCCTTAGAATCAATATTGCTGCATCCCAATGATTTTGGATCACTGTGTTTTACTTTCTTTTGTTTTCATGTAATTTTTTATTTATTCTTTGATGTGTTGGTGAACCATTCACTCTTTTGTGGCCTGCTCTTTCCAGGTTTCTCTTGTGGCTGATTTCCGGATTCATAGTGTTGTGGTCAGAAAAGGTGCATGTTATGTTTTGATCTGTTTGAATTAGTTAAGACTTATTTTGTGGAGTAAAATGTGGTCTATTCTGGATACTGTTCCATATGCATTTGAGAAGATGTGTATTTTACCTTTTTAAGATGGAGTGTTATGAATATATATGTGAACTCCATGTGGTCCAATGTGTCATTCAAAGCTATTGTTTGCTTATTGTTTGTCGTTTTCAATAACTAGTCCATTGTTGTCACTGGGGTTTTAAAGTCCTCTACCATTATTGCATTACTATCAATCACTTATGTTTGTTGTTTACAGTTTCATGTATTTGGGAGCTTCCATGTTGGGTTAATAATATTACAACTGTTATATCTCCTTATTGGATTGCTTCATTTATGAATATATAGTGTCTTTCGTGGTCTTTTGTTACAGTCTTTGTTTCAAATTCTAGTTTGTCGAATATAAGAATTACCAGTCTGCCTTTCTTTTGAAACCATTTACATGATAAAAGCTTCTCTTTCCCCTCACTTATAATCTGCAGGTGTCTGTAGGTTTGAGAGGAGGCTCTTGTATAGAGCATATAGGTGTGTCTTCTTTAGTATGTACTCTGTAACTATATGTTTTTGATTGGAGCATATAGTACATTTCATTCAAAGTAATATATATATATATATTTATTGACATTTCATTACTTGCTTTGTGGGGTTTTTTTTTGTAGTTTTATTCTGATATTTTCTTCTCTTGCTGTGGTTTTCGTTTTGTTGGCTTTATTTAGTGATATATTTGGATTTCTGTCTCTTTGTCTTTGCATATATATATATATATATATATATATATGTGTATATTTGATTTGTGGTTACCTTTAGGTTTGTATATAATATTTTCTTAATATAGGAGTCTATATTAAGTCTATGGTCACTTATGTTTGAATCAATTCTTTACTCCTCTCATCCATGTTTTAGGTGTATGGTGTCATACATTACATTCTTTTATTTTGTGACTTCCTTGAGTGACTTTTACTGATATACTTATTTTTACTACTTAGGAGCTTCCAATTTTTATACTTCTAATTTTTATATCACTTATGGTCTTTTCTTTCCACTGAAAGAGGCCTTTTTTATATTTCTTGCAGATGTGGTGTAATGGTCATCAACTGCATTTGTTTTTATTTGTCTGGAAAACTATCTATCCTTATGTTTTGAATAATAGCCTTGTTGGATATAGTATTCTTGGCTGTAGATTTTTTCCTATTCAGCACTTTGAATATACCATTCCTTTCCTTTCAGGCTTTCAAAGTTTCTGCTGAAAAACCCCTGATAAACTTAGTAATTTTCCTTTTTCTGTAACTGTCTTCTTTTTTCTTGTTGTTTTTATAATAATTATTTTATTATTATATTTTGTCATTTTAATTATATATTTTTTAAATTTTCATTTTTAATTTTTTAGAGATAGCATGAATTGAGGAAAGAGGCAGAGAGAGAGAGAGAGTGAGAGAATCTTAAGCAGGCTCCACTCTCAGCATGGTTTCTAATGCGATCCTCAAGCCCATGACCCTGGAATCATGACTAGCGCCAATATCTATCAGATGTTCAACCTACTGAACCACCCAGGCACCCTGTCATTTTAATTATAATATGCCTTAGTGTGGAGTTATTTTGTTGATTTTGTGGGATGTTCTCTGTGCCTTATGTATTTAGATATCTGCTTCTTTCTCAGATTAAGAAAGTCTTTAGCTATTATTTCTTAAAATAAATATTCTGTACCCTTTTCCCTCTCTTTTCTTCTGAGGTTCTTATTATTTGAATATTATTATGCTTATTGCACTCAAATAAAAATTACATGAAGAAAAATGTAAGTGAAAACACAACAGTCCAAATTCTCTGGGATACACCAAAAGCTATCTTAAGAGAGAGGTGTAGAGCTATAGAGGCCTTCCTGAAGAGTCAAGAAAAATCTCAAACAAACAACCTAACCTTATACCTGAAAGAGTTATAACAACAAAAACAAACAAAACCCAAAACAAACAAAGGGAATGAAATAATAAATATTAGAACAGAAATAAATGATACAGAAACTAAACAAACAAATAAATAATAAAACAAATAAATAAAACTAAAAGTTGGTTCTTTGAAAAGTTCAACAAAATGATAAACCTCTAGCCAGACTCATAAAGGGTATGCTTCCCCAGCTGCTTTTTCTCTTCCCCTTGTCTCTCCACAGAAGGGGATCCCTCTCTTCCATGCTTATGTGGCCCATTTTATCTCCCCCAGTTTGCAGTCACCCACCTATAATCCTTTAGGTTGTTCTAGTTTCTCCCTGGTAGACTCAGTCTTTTTTCCTCCCAGGTTCTTGGGGTTCAAAGTCCTTTGGCTTCAGCCCTTCTTTGTTTGAGAGACGTGGGAAATATGGCTTCCTCTACTTCTTTGACATGTTGGCCTCTCCTCCCCAAACTCCTTCTATGAGGCTAACTATGAGGCTAACATTACCTTGATCTCAAAATCAGACAAAGACACCACTAAAAAGAATTACAGACCAATTTCCCTGATGAACATGGATGCAAAAATTTTCAACAAGATACTAGCAAACCGAATCCAACAATGCATTAAAAGAATTATTCACTGATATACCATGTGCGATTTATTCCTGGGCTCCAAGTGTAATTTAATATGTGCAAATCAACATGCTGCATCACATTAAAAAAGGATGAGAACTATATTATCCTCTCAAATGATTCAGAAAAAACTATTTTACAAAGTAAATCATCCATTCATGATAAAATCCCTCATGAAAGTCGGGATAGAAGAAACACATCTCAAGATCATACAGGCCATATACAAAAGACCCAGGGCTAATATCATTCTCAATGGGGAAAACTGAACGCTTTCCCCCTAAGGTCAAGAACGTGATAGGGACATCCACTTTCACCACTGCTGTTCAACATAGCGTTGGAAGTTCTAGCCTGAACAACCAGACAACAAAAGGATATAAAAGCATCAAAATTAGCAAGGAAGAAGTCAAACTTTCACTCTTTACAGATGACATGATACTCTACATGGCAAACCCAAAATACTCTACCAAAAAACTACTAGAATGAATACATAAATTCAGGAAAGTCACAGAATATGACGTCAATGTACATAAATTTTTTATACCACTAATGAAGCAGCAGAAAGAGATATCAAGGAATTGTTCTATTTACAATTGCACCAAAACCATACAATATCTATGAATAGACCTAACCAAAGAAGTAAAATCTGTATGATGAAAACTATACAAAGCTTATGAAATAATTGAAGAAGTTACAAAGAAATGGAAAAACATTCCATGCTCATTAATTGAAGAAAACATATATGGTTAAAATGTTGATACTACTCAAAAGAATCTACACATTAAATGCAACCCCTATTAAATTAAGAGCAACATTCTTCACGGAGCGAGAGCAAACAATCCAAATTGATATGGAACCAGAAAAGTCCTCAAATAGCCAAAGTAGTGTTGAGAAAGAAAAGCAAAGCTGGAGGCATCACAATTCTGGACTTCAAGCTGTATTACAATGCTGTAATGATCAAACAGTATGCTACTGGCACAAAAACAAACAAGTAGATTAATAGAACAGAATCAAGAACCAAGAAATAGACCCACAAATGTATGGCCAACTAATCCTTGACAAAGCAAGAAACACTATCCAACGGAAAAAAAGTCTCTTCAACAAATGGTATTGGAAAAAGTGGAGAGCTATATGCCGTAGAATTAATCTGGAACATTTTCTTCAACCATACACAAAAATAAACTCAAAGTGGATGAAGGTGTAAAATGTGAGGCAGGAAACCATCAAAATCTTAGGGGAGAAAAAAGGCAGCAGCCTCTTTGACATCAGTCAAAGGCAACATTTACTAGACATGTCTCCAGGGGCAAGGGAAAGAAAAGTAAAATGAACTATTGGGATCTCATTAAAATAAAAACTCCTTCACAGTGAAGCAAACAATCAGCAAAACTAAAAGGTAACCAGGGCACCTGGGTGGATCAGTTGGTTGAGCATATTCTGACTTCAGTTCAGGTCATGACCTCACAGCTTGTGAGTTTAATCCTTGCATCAAGCAAGGTGCTCACAGCTCAGAGCCTGGAGCCTACTTCAGATTCTGTGTCTCTCTTTCTCTCTTTATCCCTCCTCTGCTCATGCTGTGTCTCTCCCTATCTAAAAAATAAATAAACATTTAAACATTTAAAAAACAACAACTAAAAGGCAACCAAAGGAATAGGAGAAGATATTTGTGAATGACATATCAAATAAAGGGTTAGTATCTAAAATCTATAAAGAATTTACCAAACTCAACATCCAAAAAACAAACAATCCAATGAAGAAATGGCAAATGATATGAACAGACACTTCTCTAAAGAAGACATCCTTATGGCTAACAGACACATTAAAAGATGCTCAACATCACTCATCATCAGGAAAATACAAATCAAAACAACAGTGAGATATCACCTCACACCTGTCAGAATGGCTAAAACGAATAACTCAGGAAACAACAAATACTGTAAGGCTGCAGAAAAAGTGGAAACCTTTTGCATTCTTGGTGGGAATGCAAACTGGTATAGCCACTCTGTAACGCAGTATCGAGGTTTCTCAAAATATTAAAAATAGAGCTACTCTATGACCCAGCAATAGCACCACTAGGTATTTATCCAAAGGATATAAAAATGCTGATTAAAAGGGGCACATATACCCCAATGTTTATAGAAGGACTAGCAACAATAACCAAACTATGGGGGTGCCTGGCTGGCTCAGTGGATTAGGCATCCGACCTTGGCTCAGGTCATGATCTCATGATTTGTGAGTTTGAGCCTCTGTCAGGCTCTGTGCTGACAGTACAGAGCCTGGGGCCTGCTTTGTATTCTGTATCTCCTTCTCTGCCCCTCCCTCACTTGTGCTCGCATGCTCTCTCTCTCTCTCTCTCTCTCTCAAAAATAAATGAACATTACAAAAAACAATAGCCAAACTATGGAAAGAGTTTAAACAGCCATCTCCTGACAAATGGATAAAGAAGAAGCGATATATATATATAATATTACTTGGTGATGAAAAAGAATGAAATCTTGCCATTTGCAACAACAATGATGGAACTAGAATATATTATGCTAAGCAAAATAAATCAGTCAGAGAAAGAGAAATACCATATGATTACACACACATGTGGAATTTAAGAAACAAAACAGATCAATGTAGGGGAAGAGAAGGAAAAATAAGATAAAAACATAGCATGAGACAAATCATAAGAGATTCTTAAACACAAAGAACAAACTGAGGGATGCTGGAATGGTGTTGGGTGGAGGGGATGGACTAAATGGGGGATGGACATTAAGGAAGGGATTTGTGGGGATGAGCACTGGATGTTATAAGTAAGTGACGAATCACTAAATTCTACTCCTGGAATCATTTTCACACTATGTATTACATGACTTGGATTAAATAAAATAAAAAAAATATATCTATATTTAGCTAGCTAGTTATACGTGTGTGTATATATGGAAGCAGTCTAAGTTCCTATTGATAGATGAATGGATAAATAAAATATAATACTTATATATACATACAATGGAATATTATTCAGCCATAATACAAATGAAATCTTACCATTTGCAACAACATGGATTGATCTAGAAAATATAATGCTATGCAAAATAAGCCAGTCAGAGAAAGAGAAATATCATATGATTGTGCTCATATGTGGATGTTAAGAAACAAAAGAGCAAACAAAGAAAAAAAAAGATATACCAAAAATCAGACTCCTATCTATAGAGAACAAACTGATGGTTACCAGAAGGGAGGTGGGTGAGTGGATTAACTATGCTGGAATTAATAAAATAAAATAAACCTGCTTCTAAATACAAGAAGACAAAAAAAAGAAAGAAAGAAAAAGAGAAGTAAATTGGGTGATTGGATAAAGACCTAATGTCTGTTTTAGATTGGATGGTTAGGATCTGAAGAGATGGCATTTAAGATGATTCAAGGATAATGAACAATACAGGACTTTCACAGAAACCAAGAAAGGAATGTATACAGACTGATAAATGGATTAAAAAGCCTTTGGTTCAACATTAGTGATATCAGAGAAAGCAGTTTTGGTAAAAGAGCAGAAGATAAAAGAAAGACTAACAAAGAGAGAAAGAAGCCTAATGTAGAAAGAGAAAACAAACTGGAAATGCAATTGATTAGGATTGAAGAAATGGAAAACGGTGGAGTCACGTTGGCAAGCAATTTTTTTTTATAAAGTTAAACATACACTATTGTCATGCCCCAGCAATTCCACTCTTGGATGGACCCAACAGAAATGAAAGCATATGTTCATACAAATACAGCAGCCTCATTCAAAGTAGCTAAAAGGTGGAAACAATCCAGATTGAAAAACTATTGAATGAATAAACAAATTATAGTTCATTCAGACAATGGAGTACTATTCAACAACAAAAGGAACAAACTATGCAATGTGGATAAATTGTAAATGTACACTCCTTAATGGAAGAAACCAACTTCCAAGGTTGCATATCACATTATTTCATTTTTGACATTCTAGAAAAGGAACACTTATAGAACAGAAAAAAGGAGTTGACAGGGACTGGGGTAAGAAGTAGTTTTTTTTTTTTTTTGGAACAGTAGTTTTTAGAGGAGCAGCACACAAGAATTTAGGGAGTAATTATGCGTTTCTCCATACCACATAGAGTGTTTTTTTTTCCATAATATTTTATTGTCAAATTGTTTTCCATACAACACCCAGTGCTCTTCCCCTCAAGTGCCCTCCACCATCACCACCACCTCTTTTTCCCCATCCCCCTTCCCCCCCAACCCTCAGTTCATTCTCAGCTTTCAATAGTCTCTCAAGTTCTGCATCCCTCTCTCTCCCCAACTCTCTCTCCCTCCTCCGTTCCCCCTGGTTCTCCATTAGGTCTCTCTTGTTTTCCTGCTAGACCTATGAGTGCAAACATATGGTTTCTGTCCTTCTCTGCCTGGCTTCCTTCACTCAGCATGACACCC
>NC_043717.1:56869403-56873328 GCF_006229205.1 Suricata suricatta
TCCATTAGGTCTCTCTTGTTTTCCTGCTAGACCTATGAGTGCAAACATATGGTTTCTGTCCTTCTCTGCCTGGCTTCCTTCACTCAGCATGACACCCTCAAGGTCCATCCACTTTCCTACAAAGGGCCATATGTCATTCCCTCTCATTGCCATGTAGTACTCCATCGTGAATATATACCACATCTTCTTGATCCATTCGCCACATAGAGTGTTTTTTGCTAAATATATCCTTGGAGTTTCTAGAATCTTATTCTTTAGAAAATTAGATTACCTTAGAAGAAAAACCTTTGTTGGTAGTGGGCATATTTCAAATTAACTTGATTAATCCATTTTCCCTGAGCAAAAAGAAAGTTTAAATGTATTGAAAATGTGAAAGATAAATTAATGGAGGTGAGAAGATAAGATGGTGGATTAAAGTTCCTCCAGGGCAAAATGCACTCTGGGAAGCCTATGGAAAAAGTCAACTATTGTATCCATCATATTTCTCAGGCCAAACAACAGAAATTATGAATTGAGACCACTAAGGAGCTGTGTTCGCTCAACATCAAATAGTAAGAGATGTTGCCTAGGAGTTTCTAAAGAATTGATCACTGAGCAGTCTGAGAGTAGCCCAGCACATGACTAGAATTTAGCTGTGTTGATAGGAAACCAAATGTGAGAGAAAGATTGCAAAAATACACAGCTCAAAAGAGCCCTACTAGCTTCATTTATAAAATTAGGATAAAAACTTACATGCTAAAGATAGGAGGCCAGATTAGGTAATCTCAAGATTTCTTCTTGCTTAAAGTTTCTTAAATCCTTTGCTTTGTGGAGAGAAAATTTTCTTCTAGGTTTCAAATACTGAACTGATTATATAGGACACATAAAAACCACTGAACATGATAAAGAACTTACAGGAAAAAAACCCCCATGTTTCAAAACTTATCTTTAGGAACTACAGATAGAGATTAATTTTGTGAAAGAAGACTTACAGAAAACAATAGTTTGTTTTTGAAAAAAATATCTTGATGAATAGTGTTTGATGTTTTAAATGTCAAAGGAAGATCAACTTTATCTTTATCCTATTGTTATTGACGATTGAATCTCAGGGCAACAGAATGATCTGTGCTATCATTGCAAACAGTAACATTTAGTGCACATTGGATTAAAGCAGGAGACAATTATCTAGCTAACAGTAACTTGCTAGATAGTTAGGAATACCAAAGCAGAAGAAATACAATTTATAAAAATATTCTGAAGTTATTTTGAAAAATGTAATAAACATCATCATATTTTTTAAATTATTATTTTATTTTAATTTCTGTATATTGTGTGTATGTATGTGTGTGTATGTGTGTGTATATATATATACACACATAAATAACATATACATATACATTCATATTCATTTCAGGTGATAATATAGTGATTGGAAAATTCCACATATCAGCTAGTGCTCATCACAAGTGTACCCCTTAATCCCATCACCTATTTCATGCATCCCCTCCACCCACCTTACCTCTGGTAACCATCAGTCTGTTCTCAATAGTTAAGTGTTTCTTCTCTCTCTCTCTCTTTTTCCCCCTTGCTCATTTGTTTTGTTTCTTAAATTCCACAGATGAGTGACAAATATATTTGTCTTTGATTTCTTTCACTTTGCATTATACTCTCTAGGTCCATCCACATCATTGGAAATGGCAAGATTTCATTCTTTCTTATGGCTGAATATTATTCCATTGTATATGTTATCAGACTTGCTTAGGGTGATTGACAAAGATTGCATTTGTTAAAATTAAAAACTAAAATCTAGACCTCTACAATATTCTTCATTCAAAGGAAATATCTGGATAGTGAGGAATTATACACCATTTATGCAGAATTGTGCTTATCTGGGAGTAAAGGTCAGGCTTTTAAAAACCTGACCCACAAAACTGGATTTAAGAGGGAAAACTTTGAAATATCCAGAAATAGAGATATTGCCAACTCTGCAAAATTTTCTCAAAAACTATTGACTTAGCATTATGTGAAAAACATTGTTTCTAGCTAAATAAGTTTCCTCATTATCTAGTTTCTCCTAGTACCTCTCATCTTGGCCCTAATTTGATTGTGGATAAACCCAGTGAAAAAAGATATCTGACAAGGAGAAAGAGGTGTCATCAAATTGAGAACTGTAATTAGGGAGTCACTTAATCTAGGGACCCAGGCAAACCACAAAACTATCTAGGGGATCACAAAATCACAGCATGGAACAACTTACATAGCAATTAAGGATTATGCATCAAACAGAAGCAAAAGAGGTTTAGATTAATTTTGTTATAATTCATTTGCCTGTTTATTAAAGCTGTAAAGCAAATGTGATACCTACCTAATGTGATGTCCTACCTAAACTGGTCGAATGTTCCAATATTTTGATACTTAAAGGTAAAATGTAATCATCCACTATCATATCAATGAAGCTTTCCTGCTCATTGGAAGCCCTCTATTTTCAAGGCCTATCTAGGGGATAATTTAATTCAACAATGTGTTACTACACACATTATATACAGTGTGTATAACAATGCAATATAGGTATACACATTACTCACAAAAACCATGAGCTAGAGGTTGAGGACGGAGGTATTCCAGATGAAACAGTCAGATTTTGGTCTCTAGTGGGGGATACAGACATCCAAAAAGTAACTAGTTTAAGAGAGTGTGAGAAATGTTGATAGGAATTTAATGTGCTGGGTATTAGGGAGATGAAGAGGTAAGTTTTGCATTCTCTCTGGGGGTGGTATGAGAAGGCCTGCTGGTATAGCTAAGATTTGAGCAGGCTCCAAAAGATTAGCAGATTCAGGGCACCTGGGTGGCTCAGTCAGTTAAGTGTCCAGCTTTGGCTCAGGTCATGATCTCGTGGTTTGTGAGCTCAAGCCCCACGTCAGGCTCTGTGCTGACAGCTGAGAGCCTGGAGCCTGCCTCAGATTCTGTGTCTCCCTCTCTCTCTGTTCCTCCCCCACTCATGTTCTTTCTCTCTTGGTCTCTCAAAAATAAATAAATATTTTTAAAAAAGGTTGAGCAGATGGAAAATATAGCAATTTAATAGAAGTACATGGTAAATTGGAAGAAAGGCAAATATTCTGGTGTAGCTAGGATAAAACAGAGACATGGTCAGATAAGACAGGATAGGTAATTAAAGATGGCATTGATTTCCAAGATGAGATTTAATTTTGTTTTACAGGCAATTGAGAGCCATTAAAAGTTTTTGAGCAAGAGAATAACAGATGGGAAGCTTTTCTTGAGAAAAAAAATGATCTGGATGGGGAACTGTTGTAGTCATTCAGAAGAAAAAGGAAAACATACAAGCTTAAGTTAGGACAGTAATAGTGGTAGAGGAGTCAAACTTTCAGTTTTTGCATATGACATGATACTGTACATGGAAAACCCGGCAGATTCCACCAGAAGCCTTTTAGAACTGATCAATGAATTCAATAAAGTTGCAGGGTAGAAAATCAATGTACAGAAATCAGTTGCATTCCTATACACCAAAAATAAAGCAGCCAAAAGAGAAATCAAGAAACGGATCCCATTTACAATTGCACGAAAACCCATAAAATACCTAGGAGTAAACCTAACCAAGGATGTAAAAGACCTATATGATGAAAACTATAGAAAACTTATGAAAGAGATTGAAGAAGACACCAAGAAATGGAAAAACACTGTCTGTTCATGGATCAGAATAATAAACATTGTGAAAATGCCATTACTACCCAAAGCAATCTACACATTCAATGCAATCCCCATCAAAATTACACCAACATTTTTCTCAAAGCTAGAACAAACTATCCTCAAATTCGTACGGAACCACAAAAGACCCAAAATAGCCAAAGTAATATTGAAGAAGAAAACCAAAATGGGAGTCATCACAATCCCAGACTTTAGCCTCTGCTACAAAGCTGTCATCATCAAG
>NC_043717.1:56873428-56890141 GCF_006229205.1 Suricata suricatta
GGGACCTCATCAAGATAAAAAGCTTCTGCACTGCAAAGGAAACAATCAAGAAAACGAATCGACAACCAACAGAATGGGAAAAGATAGTTGCAAATGACATATCAGATAAAGGGCTAGCATCCAAAATCTTCAAGGAACTCACCAAACTCCACACCCAAAAAACAAATAACCCAGTGAAGAAATGGGCAGAAGACATGAACAGACACTTCTCCAAAGAGGACATACAGATGGCTTACAGACACATGAAATGATGCTCAACATCACTCATCATCAGGGAAAAACAAATCAAAACCACACTGAGATACCACCTCATGCCAGTCAGAGTGGCTAAAATGAACAAATCAAGAAACTATAGATGCTGGCGAGGATGTGGAGAGAAGGGCAACCTCCTACACTGTTGGTGGGAATGTAAACTGGGGCAGCCGCTCTGGAAAACAGTGTGGAGATTCCTCAAAAAACTATCCATAGAACTCCCTTATGACGCAGCAATAGCACTGCTAGGGATTTACCCAGGGGGTACAGAAGTGCTCATGCATAGGAGCACATGTACCCTAGTGTTCATAGCAGAACTGTCAACAATAGCCCAAACATGGAAAGAGCCTAAATGTCCATCACCTGATGAGTGGATCAAGATGTGTTATATATATACAATGGAGGATTACATGGCAATGAGAAAGAATGAAATATGGCCATTTGTAGGAAAGTGGATGGACCTTGAGGGCATCATGCTAAGCGAAATAAGTCAGGCAGAGAAGGACAGATACCCTATGTTTGCACTCATAGGTCTAACAGGAGAACAGGAGAAACCTAATGGAGGACCAGGGGAAGGGGGAGAGGGAAAGAGAGTTGTGGAGAGAGAGGGATGCACAACTTGAGAGACTATTGAATACTGAAAAGAAACTGAGGGTTGAAGGGGGAGGCGGGAAAAGAGGTGGTGATGATGGATGATGACACTTGTGGGGAAGAGCACTGGGTGTTGTATGGAAACTAATTTGACAATAAACTACTTAAACATAAAGTAAAATGGTAGAAAAAATTATAGGAATTAAAGGCACAGCATAGCTAATACAATCAGTGATATATTAATAGCACTGTATGGTGACAAATGGCAGGGACACTTGTAGTGAGCCTGGCATTATGTTTGGAGTTAGCTGAATTACTATATTGTGTACCTGAAACTAATGTAAAATTTGTGCCAACTATACTCAAATAAAACAAAAATTAAAATAATTTTGAAAAGTAAAAATAAATAAATAAATAAAAAATAAAGGACCCTGCCACTATACCTCATAAAAAACAATGCCCCTTAAAGCCTGAGACAAAAGCTGGTTTACAATCACTTATTGACAAATTTTCAAATATGGAATTTTAAAGCCTTCTCAATCTCCTTATAACATTCCAATTTTACAAATAAAAAAGCCAAATGGAGAATATTGAATGGTTCAAGGTTTAGGTGCTATAAATGAGGCAGTGATGCCTATTCATCCCATAGTGCCAAATTCATATACCATTCTCACCCATATCTCTGGTGATGTCAACTGGTTTACAGTACTTGATTTAAAGAATGCCTTCTTTTGCATCCCTCTATGTTAGGAAACAGCTGCTATTTGATTTTTTTAAAATAATAGTTTATTGTCAGATTGGCTCAGGTCAAGATCTTGCGGTCCCTGGGTTCAAGCCTCACCTTGGGCTCTGTGCTGACAACTAAGAGCCTGGAGCCTATTTTGGACTCTTTCTCTCTCTCTCGCTGTCTGCCCCTCCCCCACTTGCACTCTGTCTTTCTCGGTCTCAAAAAATAAATTAACAATAAAAATCTAAAAAACATAAAATTTGTCTCTTATAGAGAACATATAGTTACCTATTTTGCCAATGTCTACATTTTGAGTATGTTTATTTGCATTATTTAGTTTGTCTTATTCATTTTTTATTCCCCTATTCTTCCATTCTTGCCTTCCTTTGTGTTAATAGATATTTTCCATGGTGCCAATTTATTTTCTTTATTGTCTATTTTATAATATTCTTTTAGTTATTTTCTTAGTGGTTGAGATAAAAATTATAATTTAATATCTTAATTTATAATAATCTAGTTCAGATCAATGACAAGTTAATTTTAATAATATAAAAAATTTTGCTCCTATATTGCTTCTTTGCTTCTTTATGCTATTATCTTCACAAATTATACTTTTACATATTGTGTGTTTATAATGATATAATTATTGATGTGTGCAGATACTTTAGAAATCATATGAGAATTAACAACACAAGAAACAACAAGGATGCAGAGATAGGGCAACCCTCTCTCACTGCTGGTAGGAATGCAAACTTGTGCAGCCACTCTGGAGAACAGTATAGAGGTTCCTCAAAAATCTAAAAATAGAACTACCTTATGATGCAGCAATTTCACTATTAAGTATTTACCCAAAGGATACAAAAATACAGATTCAAAGTAGTACATGCCCCCCAGTGTTTATAGCAGCATTATCAACACTAGCCAAACTATGGAGAGGCCCCAATTTTCCATCAAATGAAAAATGGGTAAAAAAGATGTGGTGTGTATATATATGCAGTGAAATATTACTCAACCACAAAAATAAAATCTTGCCATTTGCCATGACATGGATGGAGCTAGAAGGTATTATGCTAAGTGAAATAAGTCAGTCAGAGAAAGACAAATACTATATGATTTTACTCATATGTGGAATTTAAGAAACAAAACAAATGAACAAGGAAAAAGAGGAGAGGCAAAACAAGAAACAGACTCAACTATAGTGAAAAAATCTATAGTTATCAGAGGATAGGTGGGTTGGGGGATGGGTTAAATAAGTGACGGGGATTAACGTGTTCAATTGTGGTGAGCAGAGGGTGTTTTATGGATGCTTAATCACTATATTTTACACCTGAAGCTAATATTAGACTGTATGTTCACTGGAATTTACATAAAAACTTTAAAAATCAATTTCATGGGATTTCTGCTTTGACTAACTCTTGACACTGGGAACAAGTGAGGACAGTTAGAACAGCCAACAATTTCCAAGCCATTATATACAGTTTTAATCTTTACAACTTTTCAATGAAGCAACTGTTAATAATATCTCCCTTTCAGATAAATTGAGCAAACTGAAAGTTAAAGCTTATGAGTACAGGAGTGTGAACTAAAACACAAATTTCTTCTTTGTGATGCTCACAAATCTCTGCTACTCTTAGAGATTCTTTTTTTTCCCTGGAGGGATTTCTTGCAAGCAAAACTGACAATAAAGTGAATTCCTGTGCCATGAGTTCCTATGGTGTTGTCGTCCAGATTATTTTGTTTTTGTTACTTCATAAGAATACTCTTAAGTAAAACTAAGCTCAAAACTAATTTTGAACAATTTTCATGATTCATGTGCTATGGTGTTTATAGTTTTACCCATATTGCTTTCACACCATTAGTACAACTGCCGGCACAATGAAAGGGCAAATGTCTTCTGGGTATTATTACGAAAGTAGCTTTGGCCCTATGGATTCCCTTAAAGTGTCTTTGATGCCCCCAGCGACTCACCAACAACATTTAGAGAAACACTGAGCAGCCACCTAAAGACATACATGAATTTTTAGTATATTCCACAAGGCGGTGCTATTATAACATGCATCAGTAATTAAATTTTGAATCAAAACTGATTTTAAAAATTTGGTCAGTTTTAGGATCCAATGTAGCTACATTTTATTTTCCTTTAAGAAAGTTTCCTTAGTGGGCTCTCAGAGCACCGGATTTGTCTTCTTATCTAAGCCTTCACTTCCAAAACAGAATCTTGTTCACTGAATATGGCTTTCCCACAGTCATCTTTCATATAAACACTTTTCTTAGGGACACAGAAGCACATCATGCTAATTTGGATGGTGACATTTTGCAAACACAAAAGTCAAAGGACTCTTGAAACCTAATCATTTAATGCATTTTCATTAAGAAAATGTCATCTCTTTCCAAATAATCTACATTATGTTTTTGCAAATCACACACTCTGGAACCTATGCAGTGTTTTTAATGATGAGATCCTTAAGTTATGTAGTACTTTTTGAAAAATTTTATGGAGTGTAAAGGCACAAATCCTGTTGTGAATTTGACTAAAGCTGTGGACATTCTTCCCAGAAAAATGAACATGTATGTACATGACATAGTTTCAAAGGGTTTAAATATGCCCTGAAGCCATGACACAGATTAAGAACTTCTGCTTTAATGAGAAAAACTATTGCCAAGACCCACATTTCCCCTTCAGCTTAGGTAAAGTAGAACTTTGTATTAAACAAGAGATTTGGAATCTTTATGTCATCATTTTTAAAATTTATTTTTTATTTTATAAAGTTTTTCTTTAAATTACAGTTACTTAACGTACTGTTTAATTTTAGTTTCAGGTGTACAATATAGTGATTCATATAGTGACCCATACAATACTCAGTGCTTATCACAAGCACATTCCATAATCTCCATGACCTATTTAATCCACTTCCCCACCCCACCTCTGGTAACCATCGGAGGGTTCTTTATAATGAAGAGTCCTTTTCTTGGTTTGCCTCTCTTTTTTTCCTTGCTCCTTCGTTTTCTTTCTTAAATTCCACATATGAGTGATATCATATGGTATCTGTCTTTCTCTGACTGACTTATTTTGCTTAGCATAATACCCTCTAACTCCATCCATGTCGTTGCAAATGGCAAGATATATCCCTTCCATAGTCAATGAACATTTGGGCTGTTTCCATAATTAAGCTAATGTTAATAATGCTGCTCTAAAAATGGGATACATTTTCCTTCTGAATTAGTATTTTTTTATTCTTCTTAAAATTTTTTTATTCTAATAGTGCAATTGTTGTATCATGAGGCAGTTATATTTTTAACTTAAATACACTTTTTAAGGTTTATTTATTTTTGAGAGAGAGAGAGATTGAGAGAGAGAGAGCAGGGGAGGAACACAAAGAAAAAAAGACACAGGATCCAAACAGGCTCTAAGCTGTCAGCACAGAGCTTGATGCGGGGCTCAAACTCATAAACTGTGAGATCATGACTTGAGTGGAACTCAGACGCTTAACTGACTGAGTCACACAGGTACCCCTCTACTTTTAACTTGTTGAGAAACCTCCATACAGTTTCCCAGAGTGGCTGCACCAATTTGCATCCCATTCCACACTGTAAGAGGGTTCCAATTTCTCCACATCCTTGCCAAAAACTTGTTTTTTGAGTGGTTGATTTTAGGCATTCTGGCAGATGTGAGGTAATACTTCATTGTAGTTTTGATTTGTATTTCCCTGATAATGAGTGATGTTGAGCATCTTTATATATTGTGTTGTCTTCTGAATGTCTTCATTAGAAAAATGTCTAATCATGCTTTCTGCTCATTTCTTTTTTTTAAAAAATATTTTATTGTCAAATTGGTTTCCATACAACACCCAGTGCTCTTCCCCACAAGTGCCCTCCTCCATCACCACCACCTCTTTTCCCCCCTCCCCCTTTCCCTTCAACCCTCAGTTCATTCTCCCCATTTCTTAATTGGATTGATTATTCATTTTCTGGGTGTTGAGTTTTATGACTTCTTTATGTATTTTGGATACAGACCCTTTATCATGTATGTCATTTGCAAATATCTTGCCCAATTATGTAGAGTTACCTTTTATTTATTTTTATTTTTTAATATAGTTTATTGTCAAGTTGGTTTCCAAATGACATGTAGTGCTCTTCCCCACAAGTGCCTTCCTCCATGACCATCTCGCCCATCCCCCTTTCCCCCTCCCCCTTCGGCCCTAAATTCATTTTCGTATTCAAGAGTCTCTCATGATTTGCCTCCATCCCTCTCCCTAACTGTTATTCCCCTTCCCCTCCCCCATGATCCTCTGTTACGTTTCTCCTGTTAGACCTATGAGTAAAAACATATGGTATCTGTCCTTCTCTGCCTGACTTATTTCGCTTAGCATGACATCCTCAAGTTCCATCCAACTTGCTACAAATGACCAGATTTCATTCTTTCTCATTGCTATGTATTATTCCTTGTAAATATAAACCACATCTTCTTGATCCATTCATCAGTTGATGGATACTTAGGCTCTTTCCACGATTTGGCTATTGTTGAAAGTGCTGCTATGTACATTGGGGTCGTGGGCCCTTATGCAAAAGCACTCCTGTAACTATTAGGTAAATTCCTAGCAGTGCTATTGCTGGGTCATAGGGGAGTTCTCTGAATAACTTTTTGGGGAACCTCCAACTGTTTTCCAGAGAGGGTGTACCAGTTTACATTCCCACCAACAGTGTAGGAGGTTTCCCGTTTCTCCACATCTTCACCAGCATCTATAGTCTCTTGATTTGTTTATTATAGCCACTCTGACTGGCGTGAAGTGGTATCTCAGTCTGGTTTTGATTTGTATTTCCCTGATGATGAGTGACGCTGAGCATCGTTTCATGGGTCTGATGGCCATCTGGATGTCCTCTTTGGAGAAGTGTCTATTCCTGTCTTCTGCACATTTCTTTACTGGATTATTCGTTTTATGAGTGTGGGGTTTGGTGAGTTCCTTGTAGATTTTTGGATACTAGCACTTTATTTGATATGTCATTTGCAACTCTCTTTTTCCATTCCATCTGTTGCCTATTAGTTTTCCTGGTTGTTTCCTTTGCAGTGTAGAAGCTTTATATCTTGATGAGGTACCAATAGTTTATTTTGGTTCTTGATGCCCTCGACTTTGTGGATGTGTCGAGTAGGAAGGAAATTGCTGCGGTTGAAGCTATATCCTGCTTTCTCCTCTAGGGTTTTGATGGTTTCCTGTCTCACATTCAAGTCCTTCCGCCATGTTGAGTTAATTTTTGTGTATGGTATAAGAAAGTGATCTAGTTTCATTCTTCTGTGTATTGCTTTCCAGTTTCCCAACACCACCTGCTAAAGAGGCAGTCTTTTTTCCATAGGATACTCTTTCCTGCTTTGTCAAAGATTAATTGGCCATACCTTTGTGGGTCCAGTTTTGGTTTCTCTATTCTGTCCCATTGGTCTTTGTGTCTGTTTTTTTGCCAATACCATACTGTTTTGATGATGACAGCTTTGTAGTAGAGGCTAAAGTCTGGGATTGTAATGCCTCCCATTTTGATTTTCTTCTTCAATATTACTTTGGCTATTCTGGGATTTTTGTGGTTCCATACGAATTTTAGGATAGTTTGTTCTAGCTTTGTGAAGGATGCTGGTGCAATTTTGATTGAGATTGCATTGAATGAGTAGATTGTTTTAGGTAATAATGACATTTTCACAATGTTTATTCTTCAGATCCATGAGCACTGAATGTTTTTCCATTTTTCTGTGTCTTCAATTTCTTTCATAAATTCTATATAGTTTTCATTGTACAGGTCTTTTACATCCTTGGTTAGGTTTATTCCTAGGTATTTTACGGTTTTTCGTGCCATTGTGAATGGAATCAGTTTCTTGATTTCTCTTTCTGTTGTTTCATTAGTGATGTATAAAAATGCAACTTATTTCTGTACGTTGATTTTGTACACGTGACTTTGCTGAATTCATGGATCAGTTCTAGTAGGCTTCTGGTGGAGTTTGTCAGGTTTTCCATGTAGAGTATCATGTTATCTACAAAAAGTGAAAGTTTGACTTCATCTTTGCCAATTATGATGCCTTTTATTTCCTTTTGTTGTCTGATTGCTGATGTTAGGACTTCCAGCACTATGTGGTGAGAGTGGGCATCCCTGTCATGTTCCTGATCTCTGGGGGAAAGCTCAGTTTTTCCACATTGAGGATGATGTTAGCTGTGGGATTTTCATAAATGGCTTTTATAATGTGTATGCAAATTTCTTCTATGCCGACTTTCTTGAAAGTTTTTATTAAGAAAGGATGTTGTATTTTGTCAAATGCTTTTTCTGCATCTATTGACAGGATCAAATGGTTTTTATCTTTCCTTTTGTTAACATGATGTATCACATTGATGGGTTTGCAAATATTGAACCAGCCTTGTAACCAAGGAATGAGTCCCAATTGGTCATGGCAGATAATTCTTTTTATATGCTGTTAAATTTGATTTGCTAGTATCTTGTTATTTTTGCATCCGTATTCATTATGGATATTGGCCTGTATTTCTCTCTCTCTCTCTCTCTTTTTGTTTTAGGTCTCTGTCTGGTTTGGAAGTCAAAGTGATGCTGGCTTCATAGAATCAGTTTGGATGTTTTTCTTCTATTTCTATTTTTTGGAATAGCTTGAGGGGAATGGGTATTAACTCTGCTTTAAATGTCTGGTAGAATTCCCCTGGGAAACCATCTGGTCCTGGGCTCTTATTCACTGGGAGATTTTTGATGACTGATTCAATTTGTTCACTGGATATAGGTCTGTTTAGATATTCTATATCTTCTCGTTTGAATTTTGGTAGTGCATGTATGTTTAGGAATTTGTCCATTTCTTCTAGATTGTCCAGTTTGTTGGCATATAATTTTTCATAGTTATCTCTGATGATTGCTTGTATTTCTGATGGATTGATTGTAATAGATCCATTTGAATTCATGATTTTGTCTATCTGGGTGTTCTCTCTCTTTTTTTTTCTGAGGAGCCTGGCTAGAGGTTTATCAATTTTGTTTATTTTTTTCAAAAAACCAACTCTTGGGTTCATTGATGTGTTCAACTGTTTTTTTTTTTTCGATTCTATATTGTTTATTTCTTTGTTATTTCTCTTCTTCTGCTGGGTTTGGGGTGCTCTTTGTGCTCCCGTTCTAGTGTCTTCAGGTGTAATGTTAGATTTTGTATGTGTGCTTTTTCTTGTTTGTTGAAATAGGCCTGGATTGCAATATACTTTCCTCTTAAGGCTGGCTTGCTGTGTCCCAGAGAGTTTGGATTGTTGTATTATTTTCATTTATTTCCATATATTCTAAAATTTCTTCTCTAATTGCCTGATTGGCCCAATCATTCTTTAGTAATGTGGTTTTTAACCTCTTCATTTTTGGAGTTTTTCCAGACTTTTTACTGTGATTGATTTCAAATTTCATAGTATGGTAATCTGAAAGTCTCCATAGTATGATCTCAATTAGTTTATATTTATGGAGGGCTGCTTTATGACCCAGTATGTGATTTTTCTTGGAGAATGTGCCATGCGCACTCAAGAAGAAAGTAAATTCCCTAGCCTTAGGATGTAGTGTTCTGAATATATCTATGAATTCCATATGTTCCAATGTGTCATTCAGGTCTATTGTTTCTTTATTGATTTTCGGTCTGGTCTGATTTTGATCTATCCATTGCTGTCAGTAGAGTATTAAAATCCCCCGATATTAGCACATTCTTATCAATAAGATTGTTTCTGTTTGTGATTAATTGTTTTATGTATTTAGATGCTCCCAAATTTGGCACATAGATGTTTATCATTGTTAATTCTTCCTGATGGAGAGACCTGTAATTATTATATAATATCCTATTCATATTTTGTTATCGCCTTTACTTTAATGTCTAGCTTTTCCAATATAAGTACGGCTACTCTGGCTCTCTTTTGACTTCCAGTCACATGATATATGTTTCTCCATCCCCTTACTTTCAACTTGAAATTGTCTTCAGGGTTAAAATGAGTCTCTAGTAGACAGCAGATAGATGAATTTTATTTTTTTTTAATCCATTCTGCTACCTTTTTTTTTTTTTTTTGATTGGGCCATTCAGTCCTTTTACATTCCATGTTATTATTGAAAAATGTGGGTTTGGATCCATTGTATTCTCTGCAGAGCTCATGTTTATAGTGGTGTCTCTGGACCTTGTATTCCTTGTAACATTTCCCTCTTAGAGGCTCTCTTAGTATTTCTTGTGGGGCTGGTTTAGTGGTGATGAATTCTGTCAATTTTTGTTTACTTGGGAACACCTTTATCTCTCCTATTTTGAATGACAGGCTTGCTGGATAAAGCATTCTTGGCTGCATATTTTTTCCGTTCATCACATTGAAGATTTCCTGCCATTCCTTTCTGGCCTGCCAAGTTTCCTTAGATAGGTCTGTAACCACTCTGATAGGTTTCCCTTTGTATGTTAGGGCCCTTTTATCCCTAGCTGCCTTCAGAATTCTCTCTTTATCTTTATGTTTTGCCAGATTCACTATGATATGTCGTACAGAAAATCAATTCATGTTACATCTGAGGGGAGTTCCCTGTGCCTATTGGATTTCAATATGTATTTCCTTCCCCAAATTGGGGAAGATTTTGGCTATAATTTTGTCTAGTACCCCTTCAGCCCCTTTCTCCCTCTCTTCTTCTTCAGGAATTCCTATGATATGGATATAGTTCCGTTTGATTGTATCACGCAGGTCTCGAATTCTCTTTCCTGCTCCTGGTTTAATTTCTCTCTCTTTCTCGGCTTCCTCTTTTGCTGTAACTGTGTCTTCTAATTCATCTATTCTCTCTGTCTCTTCAGTCTGTGCAGTGGCCGCCTCCATTTTATTATGCACCTCATTTGTAGTTTTTTAAAACTCGTCCCAGCTATTTTGAAGGTCCCTAATCTTTGTATCAATAGCTTCTATGATCTTTTTTTTTCAAGTATTGTGATTAATTTTATGACATTTGTTCTAAATTCTTGTTCAGTTAATTTGCTTAGATCTGTTTGAGCAGTTCTGTGGCTGTGACTTCTTCCTGGAATTTCTTTAGAGGAGAATTCTTCTGTTTTGTCTTTTGGCTAACTTTCTGTCTCTTATCAGTTTTAAAAGCTCATTCTGCTGTGTGCGCCTGTTAGTATTGCTCTATTAAAGGAGACTCATTGACTATCCAGGGCCTGTTTATTTAGGAAGTATTCTTTTAATGGTGTCTCTCGGTTTCTCGGTTTCTATTATTATGACTTTGATTATTTTATATCCCTACTCAATGATATTTGGGACTTTCCACCATGTCTACTTTGGCTTGTTTCTTGAGGCATCCTTGAAAATGAAGAGGCAGACAAACAGTGGGAATAAAATCATGCAACTGCACAGATAAATCAAACAAACAAAACCAAAATGGGAGAGGAAGAAAAGAGAAGAAAAGAACAGCAGTGAGAAGGAAAAGGAAAAGATAAAGAAAAATAGGGGGATAGAAACAAAAGACAATGGACAGTCTAAAAGTGTATAACCATTGCAGGGGAGAGATAAGAATGATAAAAGGGAAAATATATCTGGATGGGAAACAAAAAAAGAAAAAGACAGCTCTCCCGCGTGGATGTGCATGGTTTCGTGTAGGTAGTTCTTGGGGGCTCCTCTTCGAGGCCCTGCCTTGTTGGTTGTGGGGATAAGAATGGCAGCGCCCCAAGCTCTGCTCGAACCAAGCTTTGCAAGCAGCTCTTTTGAGTCCAATCTCCCTTTGCTGAGGGCAAGCTAAGTTGTATTTTCCAAGCCCTGCCTCGCTTCAAAATCCTAGTCCATGCACTTTAATGCTACTGCCTAAGATTAGGTGTACTCCCATTGGTGGTTGGCTTTCTAGCCAGGATCGTATAGGTGGAGGGAGCTGTTTCTCCTAGTGCCACCTGGAATCAGTGCTGCTGGCACTGAGCCCAAGAAGAATTCACTAGCTAGATGGGATGAATTTATCTTTCCATGCCCAGTGGCTATATATGGAGTGACAATATTTCTCTCTGTCCTGGGCCGTTTTTTTTTTTTTTTAATCTCTTCTCTAGAGACAGTTCTATGAGTGCTTTCAGTCTCTCTTTCTCTTCCCCTTGTCTTTCTGGGGCTTCATGTGTTCTCCCTATGTTGGGCTGGGGCTCCCACCACTCCGCACCTTTGGGGCCCGGCCCATTTTTATTAATTTTCCCAGTTTTCACTCACTCACTCAGGCATCTTTGAGGTTGTCTTCTTTCTGGAGTCTGTGTGTTTTCCTCCTATTCTTGCAGATCATAGTATTGTCGCTTCAGGTCTCAGTTTGGTAGATGCGGGGGGGCAAAGACTACAGAGCTCCCTGCTTCCCCGTCATCTTGCCTCTTTCTCCAACAATGTTAAATATTTATGCACCCAAATAGGGTGAACCCAAATACATAACAATCTTAATAACAAGCATAAATGAATTAATCGATAATAATATTATAGTAATCATCAAGTTTAATACCCACTTATGCCAATGAATTGATTATACATAGAGAAAATCAACAAGGAAACAGTGACTTTGAATGGCACACTGGACCAGATGGATTTAACAGATATATTCAGAATTGCCAATCATAAAAAAAGAAGAATACACATTATTTTCAAGTGCACCTAGTACATGCTCCAAAATATATCACATGTAGGCCACAAAACAAGTTTCACATATTCAAAAAGACTAAAGTGATGGAATGCATCTTTTCTGACCATAATATTATTAAATAATGTAAGTTCCTTCTATCTTGACTTTCTTGATGGTCTTTATTAAGAAAGGAAACTGTATTTTGTTAAATGCTTTTTCTACATCTCTCTACAGGATCATATGATTTTTATCTTTTCTTTTGATAATATGCTGTATCACATGGATTGATTTACAAATATTGAACCAGCCCTGTAACTCAGGAATGAATCCCACTTGATCATGGTGAATAATTCTTTTAATATGCTGTTGAATTCAGTTTGCTCCTATCTTGTTGAGAATTTTTGCATTTTTGTTCATCAGGGATATTGGCCTGTAATTCTCCTTTTTTTGTGGGATCTTTGGTTTGGGGATGAAAGTAATGCTGGCTTCATAGAATGAGTTTGGAAGCTTTCCTTCCATTTGTATATTTTTTGGAACAGCTTGAGAAGGGAAGTTATTAACTGTGCTTTAAATGTCTGGTAGAATTACCCTGGGACGCCATCTGGCCCAGGACTCTTATTTGTTGAGAGGCTTTTGTTGACTGACTCAATTTCTTCACTGGTTATTAGTCTGTTCCCATTTGAATTTTGGTAGTGGGTTGGTGTCTAGGAATTTGTCCATTTCTTCCAGGTTGTTCAGTTTATTGGCATATAATTTTTCATAGTATTTCTGTGGTGTTCTTTGTGATCTGTCCTTTTTCCTTCATGATTTTTTATCTATTTGGGCCCTCTCTTTTCTTTTTGTAAAGTCTGACTAGGAGTTTATCAATTTTGTTTATTTTTTTTCACAAAACCAGCTTTTAGATTCATTGATCTGTTCTCCTGTTTTTTTTTTGGGGGGGAGGTTCTATATTGTTTATTTCTGCCCTATTCTGTATAATTTTTCTTTTACTGCTGGCCTTGGGATGTCCTTGCTATTTTGCTTCTAGTTCCTATAAGTGTGAGGTTACATTTTGCATTTGGGATTTTTTTTTTTGTTTCTTGAGATAGTCCTTGATTGCAATTTATTTTCCTCGTAGAACTGCCTTTGATGCCTCCCCAAGGGTTTGGAATGTTGCATTTTCATTTTCATTTGGTTCCATATATTTTGTAATTTCTTCTTTACTTGCCTGGTTGATCCATTCATTCTTTAGTAGGATGTTCTTTAACATCCATGCATTTGGAGGTTTTCTAAACTTTTTCCTGTGGTTGATTTAAAGTTTCATTGCATTGTTATCTGAAAATACACATGGTATCATCTCAGTTCTTTTATATTTACTGAGGGCTGTTTTGTGACCCCATATGTGAAATATATTGTTGAATGTTTCATGTGCACTCTAGAGGAATATGTATTTTGCTGCTTTGGGTTGAAAAGTTCTGAGTATATCTGTAAGTCCATCTGGTCGAGTGTATCATTCAGGGCCACTGTTTCTTTACTGATTTTCTGTTTAAATGATCTGTCCATTGCTATAGGTGGATTATTAAAGTCACCTGCAATTACCGAATTTTTGTCAGTAACATTGCTTATCTTTGTGTTTGATTAATTTATATATTTGGGCACTCCCAAATTGGGAGCATAAACATTTATAATTGTTAGCTCTTTATGATGGATAGACTCCATAATCGTGATATAATGCCCTTCTTCATCTGTTGTTACAGCCTTTAGTTTAAAATCTAGTTTGTATTGAGGCTCCTGGGTGGCTCAGTCAGGTAAGTGTCTGACTTCAGTTCAGGTCATGATCTCACGGTTCATGAGTTTAAGCCTTGCATTGAGATCTTTGCTGACAGCTCAGAGCCTAAAGCCTGCTTTAGATTCTGTGTCTCCTTCTCTTTCTGCCCTTCCCCCTTTCTCAAAAATAAACATTAAAATCTAGTTTTTCTGATATAAGTATGGTCACTACAGCTTTCTTTTGACTTCCAGTAGCATGATAAATGTTTCTCCATCCACTCACTTTCATTCTGAAGCATTTAGTCCATTTACATTCAGAGTTATTATTGAAAGGTGTGGAGTTAGTGTCATTGTGTTATCTGTAGGTTTCATGCTTCTGGTGATGTCTCTGGTTCTTTGTGGTTTTTACAGCATTCCATTCACAGATTGCCCCTTAGGATCTCTTGAGGGGCTGATTTAGTCGTCATGAACTTCAGGTTTTGTTTGTCTGGGAAAGCCTTTATTTCTCCTTCTATTCCGAATGACAGATTTGTTGGATGAAGGATTCTTGACTGCATATTTTTCTCTATTCAACACATTGAATATTCCCTGCCACTCCCTTTTGGTCTGCCAAGTTTCAGTAGATAGGTCTGTTACTACTCTTTTTTTATGGTTAAAATAATTTTAATTATATGAGAAAAATTTCAAAATACAATGGTTTAAAGTATGAGAAAATCAAATCATTTATGTAGTATGAACCCAGCTACATTTTAAAGTTAAATGTGCTGGGGCTCCTGGGCGGCTCAGGCGTTTAAGCTAAGCCTGACTCTTTTTTTTCCCATAATATTTTATTGTCAAATTGTTTTCCATATAACACCCAGTGCTCTTCTCCTTAAGTGCCCTCCACCATCACCACCACCTCTTTCCCCCCTTCCCCTTCCCCTTCAACTCTCAGTTCATTTTCAGCATTCAATAGTCTCTCAAGTTTTGCATCCCTCTCTCTCCCCAACTCTCTCTCCCTCCTCCGCTCCCCCTGGTTCTCCATTAGGTCTCTCCTGTTTTCCTGCTAGACCTATGAGTGCAAACATATGGTTTCTGTCCTTCTCTGCCTGGCTTACTTCACTCAGCATGACACCCTCAAGGTCCATCCACTTTCCTACAAAGGGCCATATGTCATTCCCTCTCATTGCCATGTAGTACTCCATCGTGAATATATACCACATCTTCTTGATCCATTCGTCAGGTGATGGACGTTTAGGCTCCTTCCATGTTTTGGCTATTGTTGACATTGTTGCTATTTATATCTTTTTTGAGCAATTCTTTAGCTGTCATCTCTTCTTGGAATTTATTTTGAGGAGAATCCTTCTGTTTCATCATTTTGGCTAGTTTTCTGTCCCTTGTGTGTTTTAAAAGCTGTCATGTGTCCTGTACCTGTGAGCACTGCTATATTAATAAGGGGTCATACATTTTCCTGGGTGTGACCCTTCAGGAGGCGTTTTTGGAGTGTGTTAGGTGCTGTCTGCCATTGTGACTCTGGTTGCTTTATCTCTATGCTCATAATTGTAGTTTAGACCATCCACCAGGTGTGCTTTGATTTGTTCATTGAAGTAAGCGTGGAAAAAAAAATTTTAAAACAGGGGGTGGTGGTGGTGCAAGAAGCCTTAGCTGATACAAAGAGGAAAATGACAGGGGTAGGGAAACAGAAAAGAAAGAAAATTGACAAGGCAAAGAAACTATGTGGCTTAATCCAGAGAAAGAGTGGAAAATAGAGATACAGAATAGGTATAAAGATAATAGAGTAAATTTGTCTGCTTGAACAAACAACAATCAGAATAACCAGACTAGAGAAGGGATGAAATAAGAGGAAGAAAATGAAGAAAAAATGTGTGTATAATAAGAATTGACCGAGAACTAAATCAGAAAATGCAAAACCGCTGGGTGCCTTGGAACTAGTAGCTGCGTTGGTCTGGAGGAGGGGCTATCTGGTTGTTTAATGTCAATCTTGTTCTCGTAGATACATAGTTCTCAGGTGTGGAGGCGCGTGGTTTGTTGTAGGCAGGTCTAGCCTCCATTGTTGGACCCTTGTCTGTTTCCTGAAGCATTGCTTTGCTCGTGATGGGGAGAAAAATGGTGACATCCCTGTTTCTCCTCCCCAGACTGGGTGACCCAAACCTCTCTGTTCAGGCTATCCTCAAAGTGGTGCGTGGGCATGAGCAGGCCAGTTTTTTTTTCACACCACAGTCTCCCCCGACTCACAGGTAATATTGGCTGGGATTCAAACCCAGAAGTCTGAAGGGATCCTGCTCCCCACACCCCAGTTTTGGGGAAATGCCACTCCACCCCACTGATAAAGGGCCTCTGGCTGGGTCCTTTGTCTTTGGAATGGCTATATACCTTCTTCCCACAGCACTCAAGGCAGGGGATTTCTTTCTATGGCTGCACCTCTGAGCTAGTTATTGAACCCAGGGTTGGCTCCCCTCCTTCTCAGGTGTGGGAACTGGGCAGACAGCCCCATTTTGAAGAAAAACCCACAGTTAGAAATAGAATCTTTCTCCATTTTTTCTCACCCCTGGACTGTGGTTTTTCTCTTGACCAAATACAATCCTACGCTTTCACGTCCTCTCTTTCTCTTCCTTTTGTCCTGCTGCAGAAGGGGATCCCTCCCCTCCATGCCTATACCGCCCATTTATACCCCAATATTTATGGCAGTGCTATCAATATAATCAAACTATGGACAGAGAACAAATGTCCATCGACTGATGAATGGGTAAAGATGTGGTGCATATATATATATATATATATATATATATATATATATATATATATGCAATGGGATA
>NC_043717.1:56890241-56912661 GCF_006229205.1 Suricata suricatta
ATATATATATATATATATATATATATATATATATATATATGCAATGGGATATTACTTGGTGATCAAAAAGAATGACATCCTGCCATTTCTAACAACATGGATGGAACTAGAGGGTATTATGGTATGTGAAATAAGTCAGTCAGAGGAAGACTAAAATCATATGATTTCACTCATATGTGGAATTTGAGAAACTTAATATATGAAAATAGGGGAAGGGAAGAAAAAATAAGATAAAAACAGAGAGGGAGGCAAACCATAAGAGATTCTTAAATACAGAGAATAAACTGAGGATTGCTGGAGGGGAGTTGGGTGGTGAGATGGATTAAATGGGTGATGGGCATTAAGGAGGGCACTTGGGATGAACGCTGGGTTTTATATATAAGTGATGAATCACTGGGTTCTACTCCTAAAACCAATACTGCATTGTATGTTAACTAAATTGAATTTAAATAAATATCTTTTTAAAAAAGATATCATGTTTTTGAAATTTAATCTCACTTTGTTCTGAGTTTTAGGAGGACTGTTTCCAACCATTTTAATATGGTCTTAAAATGCTCTAATCCACCATGCTCTTATATAATCTCCCTTGTAGTTTTGAAATCAGGAATTGTGAGTCCTTCAATAGTTCCCCTTTTTCAAGAATTTTTGGTTACTCTGGGCTTCTTATAATGATATATAAATTTTAGTATCAGCTTATCAATTTCCTCAAAGAATCTGGATTTTTGTAAAAATAGTAATTATGTTGAATCTATAGATCAATTTGGGAAGTTTTTCCATCTTTACAACATTAAGTGGCATGATCCATGTATCTGAGATAAATTTTTATTTATTTAGGTCTTCCTTAATTTCTTTCAACAATGTCTTGTAGTTATTAACATACAACTCTTGCATTTGTTTTGTTAAATTTTATACTAGCCTTTCTTTTTCTGCTACTGCAAGTAAAATTGTTTTTCTTAATTTCCTTAAAAATTTTTTCATGGCTAGTGTATAAAAATTCAACTTATGTTTGTAGATTTATCTTGTATCTTCCAACTTTGTTGAACTCACTTATTAGTTCTATTATTTTAATTGTATTTATTAGGAATTTTAAATACAAGATCATGTCATTTGCAAATAGTAGAAATAGTTGTATTTCTTTCTTTCCAATATTGATGCCTTTATTTCTTTTTCTTGCCTAATTTTCTTGTCTAGAATCTCTAGTATAATTTTGAGCAGAAGTGATTGGAGGAGACGTTCTTGTCTTCTGCCTGATATTAGAGAGAAAACAGTCTTTCATAATTAAGTATGATATTAGCTGTGAGTATTTTATAGCTGCCTTTTATCATGTTGAAGAACTTCCTCTGTATTTTTGAGTTTCTCAAATGTTTTTTTCATAAGGAGGTGTTAGATTTGTCATTTAAAAAAATCAATTGAGATTATTATGTAGTTTTGTCCCTTTTCTGATTAATATGGCATACTACACTGATTGATTTTCCGAAATATTCCTGTTTCTTGAGATAAATCCTCATTGGTCATAGTATATAATCATTTTTATACATTGCTGGATTAGGTTTGCTGGTAGTGTATTGAGGATTTTTTCATTTATATTGATAAGGGATCTTGGTCTGTGGTTTTCTTGTGATGTCTTTGTGTAGTTTGAGTATAAGTGTAACGCCAGCCTTATAAAACAAGTTGGCAAGTGTTCTGTCCTCTATAATTTCTTGGAAGACGTTGTGAAAGTTTGGTATTCTTTAAATGTTTGGTATAATTAACAAATGAAACTATCTGGTACTTGGCTTTACTTTGTAAAGAGCTTTTTGATTACCAATTCAATCTCTTAACTTGTTACAGAATTATTCAGACATTAAATATTTTTTAATGTTTATTTTTATTTTTGAGAGAGAGAGAGAGAGAGAGAGAGAGAGAGAGAGAGAGAGAGAGAGAGAGAAACAGAGTCCAAGCAGGGAGGGGCAGAGAGAGGGAAACACAGAATCTGAAGCAGGCTCCAGGCCCTGAGCTGTCAACACAGAGCATGATGTGGGGCTCAAACTCCTGGACTGAGAGAACATGACCTAGGCTACAGTCAGACGCTTAACCAACTGAGCCACCCAGGCGCATCTATTCAGACATTTATCTCTTCTTGAGTCTGTTTCAATATTTTGTGTCTTACTAAAAATTTGTCCATTTCATCTAGAATATCTAACTGCTGGCACATTATTTTTATTGTATTTTCTTTTAACTCTTTTTATTTAGGTAAGGTTGATAGTAATGCCCCATCTTTCATCCAGCATTTAGTAATTTGAATCTTCTTTGTCTCTTTCCTTATTTCTAAAAGATTGCCAATTTTGTTGATTGCTTAAAAGAATTAGCTTTTGGATTTATTGATTTTATCTATTGTTTTCCTGTTCTCTTTTCATTAATTTCTGCTCTAATTGTTATTATTTTCTTCCATTGCCTCCTTTGAGTTTAATTTGTTTTTCTTTTCTTTTTAGTTCCTTTTTAAATTTTTAAAATATACTTTATTTATTTTTGAGACAGAGAGAGACAGAGCATGAGTGGAGTAGGAGCAGAGAGAGAGGAAGACACAGAATCTGAAGCAGGCTCCAGGCTCTGAGCTATCAGCACAGAGCCCAATGCGGGGCTTGACCTCACAAACCATGAGCTCATGACCTGAGCCGAAGTCAGACACCCAACCAACTGAGCCACCTAGGCATCACTTCTTCTTAGTTCCTTAAGGTAGAAAGGTGAGTTATTGAGATCTACCTTCTTTCTAAATATAGGTCTTCACAACCATAAATTTTCTTCTAAGTGTTATTTTGCTGCATATCAGTAGTATTTTTTTATGTTGTGTCTTCCTTTTCATTCATCTCAAAGCATTTTCTAATTCCCTTTGTGCTTTTTTCTTTTATAGGTTATTTTAGAACATGTTCTTTAGTTTCCACATATTTGTGAATTTTTCTAATTTCATTTTGTTATTGATTTATAATTTTATTCTATTATGGTTGGAAAACAAACTTTGTAGGATTTTAATCCTTTAAATTTATTGATGATTATTTATGTGTACCATATAGTCTAAATAATGCTCTATGTTCATGTGAAAAATATTTATTTTTCTGTTGTTGGATACAGTACTCTCATTGTCTGTTATGTCTAGTGGGTTTATAGTCTTGTGTGGTATTTTTAACTGCAGTTTTAAAAAAATGATTTCTCTTTTACTTGAAAAAACAATGAAAATAAACAAATTGATAAAAACTTTAAGAAAGGCAGGAAACCACTAACTAAACCAATATATAAAACAAAAAATGAAAACAAATTCAACTTGTATTCATATATCAACATATTTATCCTTTTAAATTTAGTTGCTGTGAAAAACAATTTTTAATTAATGATAAGCTTTAAGGATAAACTGCTTCATTTTTTCCCATCATATTTGGTGTATATGATTATATTGATATCATATACATTTCATAAAATTTGAAGCCAAAATAACTGGAAGCTGGAAAACAGAAGACATGCATTCTGGATCTGTTTCTGTCACTAACTTGCCTTATGACCTCCATGGAGAATCTGACCTCTCTGGGCATAGTGTCTCTATCAGTAAATATGTATAATTCTAGCTCCATTTTTCTTTAAACAGGCCAGAAAAAGCATGAAATCAGAGAGAAAAACTCAAGTTTGCCTTAGAATTTCACCAATTTCTCATAAGTGATCTTCGTCTCACTAGAATCTGGTTACTGGCTTTATAAAATGGGCAGAGTAATATATACTTTGTCAAACATTTGTATGGGTCGAATGAGATTTTATAGGTAATGGAGCTGGTACAGAGTGTGGCCAGCAGTAGACACTCACTAAATGTTAGTTTCTTTAACTCTATGAGGAATAAATAAAAAGACTGAATAGTGGTAGCAGTAATAATGATAGTTGCCACACAGTGTCCAGAAAGCCTTCACATCTGGTAGTAAGGAAAACTATTAATTCTTATGTAATTCTGCTAATTTTTACAGGCTAGACAACTATGAGTTAATAACAGAAGTTTCTTGGAATAAAAGTATGAAAGAAAATATTAAATTTGTGTCACTTTTAGCTACCCTTTGTGCAAAAGCTATATTTCTTTGGAGAGTTAGGAAGCTTTTAGAGCAATAGCAACACTCTAACTTATATCTGGGATTGTTGTTTTTATTTTTATTATCTCATTTTATCTTAACAGTGTCTGACATATAATAGGAATTTAACTAGTGTCAATTAAACAATTAAATTACTCTTTACAGTATCTCACAAAGGTAAGCAGCATAGATATTACTGTCAAAACTCTTCCTATGAAGAAACTGAGCCTCAGAGAAGAGGTCAATTTACCTACCCAAAGTCACAGAGCAAGTTAAAAACTAAATCTGAAATCTAGGTATCATGACTACTCTTGTGCTCCTCATTGTATTTCACCATGTGGCTTGATCTAGAGCTTCTTAGCCTTTGCTTGTCCATCCATTCTTCATTTCTAAAATAATGTCTCTATTCTTTTAAAAAGGCTTTAATGAAGTTATTAAACAGTATAAGGAGAATTTATGATGTAATTTTATTTCCTTAAGGAAAGGCAGTGAGGAGAAAGGCTTCTCATTGCAAATTATTAGTGGTTAATTATCTGTGTTTTGTTATTTAGTTTCCTACAGGCAAGCAAAAGAAAAAGGGGCCTAGAAAGAGAGCAGACCTGGAGATAAGATGGAAAGTATTGAAATGCTACTGGGATCACCAATATACAATACTACCATTGTATTTTCTATGCCAGAAATTTTATTTTCAGCATTTCATTTTAACACAATTATTTCAAAGGTATTGGAACAGGTGCTGGAGGGTGGGGAGAGGTAACAGCCTCTTCTCTAAGGTATCCCTTTGCCTCCAGACTTTTCTAGGGCCAGCAGCCACCCGACCAGGTGCACCATGTTCTCAGTACATGAGCAATCTCAGGGAGAAATAGGCAGCAGCTCCAGGGTTTCACAATACTTTTTTTTAATTACCAGGGAGAACAACTATTTGGAGTGCGTAGCCTATTGAATTACCTCATTTTTGCAAATTAGCGCTGGATTTTCTGCCACTTTCAGTGGTCTGTAGGAGACTAGGTTTTAACTCTGTTGTCCCATGACTTGTTCTCCTTCTACTGAAACATTGGAAATTGGGCTGAACAGGAAAAGGTGGTACAGACAGGCTAGGAGAGGCTGCACCAGATGAAAAGTGCAGAGGTAAATCCAAGATTAGGTGAAGGATGTCTATAGGTGTAATAAAGGATTCCTTTTCTGGACCTATAATCCCAGGACATGGGACTCACTTTACATACCAGATGGGCTAGGCCTACCATTCACAATAGTGTGTGTGTGTGTGTGTGTGTGTGTGTGTGTGTGTGTGTGTTTAAAAAAATGAGTTAAGGACAAGCTTAAGAACAGTACATTTGCACCCATCTTGAGCTGCCCAAGCATGGGTGCTTGAAGAGACTAAATTTCTTAACCTTTATAAATTCTGGGCTTTTATTGTTGGCTTTCAGAGATATCATAAACCATGGCTTCTTTGTGGTGCCCAGAGCTAGTGTCCTGCCCTGCTGTACCAGCGATTAGTGTAGTAGTAGCTAAAGGAGAAAAGAAGGTTTTGTTTGCATGCTGTGAGAGCATCACAAACCTACCTTACTGTATTGAAACAAGGCAAATGCAATAGAACACATTGGGTGATAGGTGTCTGATCTTGTGTTCTTGTCTCTCCAAATTGCTGCCCCCTCTAGTTATTGTACTTATCTGGGTTTTGTAAGACTTCATTAATAACTGAATAAGATTGCTAGGTGGCCTGGTTTGGGTATATATAATGTGTTATTTTTCTCCATGTTCTTTTGGGATTTTATTGTTTACAAACTTCTTTTAGTATTGAGAAAAATAGCTAAATCATCTTTACAAAAAGTTCTGCACCAAGAAAAGAAACTGGAACACAGCTTGGTGACTTCTCTTGAAGTGTGGAAGTCTTAAACCTTCCTTTCTTGTACGTTCCCGTTCCTCTATTTCCCATTTTGGGCCTGATCTTCTGTCTTAAAAACTTGACTCCTACCCTATTCTTTCTTCCATTTCCCCTCCCAATAAAAGCTCCAACACATACATATTTGATTAGTGGTGTATCTTCCCACAACTCTTAAATGATTTGTGCAAGAATCCTAAAGAAGCTAACAACACTCTATTCCTTGCTCCCAATCTTCTGTGTCAAAATCATTCCTTGATGTGATCTATACTAATACGCTTGTATTTGAGTGGACCAAACTTACTTTAATCTATAGATTTAGAGTAGAGAGAAGCAGAAGCAATGGGGGGGGGGGAGGAACTTCCATGTATAAAGTAGTGTCAGGTGACCAAGAAAAGGAAGACGAATGTATATCCAAGTCACTCAAAAACATTTATGCAGGTTCAAGAAATTTATGTCAAAGTGGCCACAAGATTGTTTAACACAAGACAGACAAATAAAACTCCTTGTTTACTGCTAGAAACCAAAGCTTTGTGTGAAATCTTGAAATTTGTTGGGAGAGACAGTGGGTATGTAAACGTGTACCTATTTGTTCTTTCCCTCATCCCTTCCTCTAACTCCTCAACTGCAGAAGACTGAGCCCACTTGGTATTTTGTGACTCTATCTTGGGCAATGTTTATTTGAAGGTTAATTTTCTATGCTGGGTACTTCCTTTCTAACTTGCTATTGTTTTGTAACACATATGCTGACCCCTTTCCCTTCTTTTTACTCTGGGAAAATACAATGAATAAATATAAACTTATTGGTAAAAAATAAAAATATTGGAACATACTAATATTTTCCATTGAATATTGTTTATTCCCAAGTGTGATTTTATTTTGCCTTGTCCTTAATTGGTCTGTCTCTCAGACACAAGTAAAATTTTACAATTAAAGAAGCTGAAATATGTAACTACCCTTTTGGTATTTACCTTTTGGGGAATGTCTTTAATAATATTGGAGTTCAGCTGCCTTTTTTTCTAATAACCATAAGAGCTTCACTGGCAATGCAGCTGGTTCATTTGTTGCTTATTATGTGGTATTTGTGGTATAACTGAAAGGAAAACGCAACGTGAAAGGATAAGAAAAACAGTGAGCTCAGGTATAGAGTTTCAGACATTCTGTTCCGTGTTACTAAATTTCATGCTGTCTTTTTCCCATGCAAATTTTAGATTGCCAGATGTCCTGTGTACATATGACTATTTTGTGTTTCTGTGTGATATTTCCCATTTTCATCTATATCAGAATACATAATGGTCTTCCCATTTGAGCCAAGTCAGGCATATTTGACTACAGTTGGCATTTGTTCCCCATCCCCACTCCCCCATCAACCTGAGGTAGGTCTTATTGACTTATCAATGTTATGTACTCCATATAGTTAAATATTAACTTTTGTTATATTTATTAAAATTTTTGTTCTGTTGGTTGTACTTTATTTAATTTTTTTTCATTTGAGTATAGCTGACACACAATGTTACATTAGTTTGAGGTGTGCAACATAGTGATTCGCCTTACACTATAGTCACCATCAGCATACCTACCATACAACACTATTACATTATCATTGACTGTATCCCTGTCCTGTGCCTTTTATTCCCATGACTTATTCATTTCATAAGTGGAAGCTTGAAGCAGGCATTTTAGTACCATGGAGTTCTTTGGGGTCATTATTACAAACACAGATTTTATAATATTTTTATTTAAACAGCACTTTCAACTTTCAGGATGCTTTTTAGCATGAGTTTTTTATTTGATGCTTCTCTAACTTCATTGGGTAGGTAAAGCAAGCATAAAATTATTCTCATTTCATAAATGAAATAGATCATACAGCTAGTAAGCAACAAATTCAGGAGCTGACTCCTAATTCTCTGACCCCCATATTACTCTTATCATTTAATATTTGATATCTAGTAATATACTAGATGTCAAAGTTCATTACAGTAGGAATTTAAAAACTCATCTATCCCTACAAAATATTTTAAAATACTTTTAGGAGCATCTGGGTGGCTCAGGTGGTTGAGCATCCAATTTTGGCTCAGGTCATAATATTACAGTTTGTGAGTTCAAGCCCTGCCTCAGGCTCTGTGCTGACAGCTCAGAGCTTAGAGCCTACTTCAGATTCTGTGTCTCCTTCTCTCTCTGCTCCTTCCCCACTCATGCTCTGTCTCTCTCTATCACTCAAAAATAAATAAACATTTAAAAATAAAATATTTTTAGAAATATATAGGTTTTTTTAAGGACATGATTTTAGACATACACATACTTTTAGAAATATACATTATTTTAAGGACATATAAATTCCTCCATTGAATGACCCATGACTTGAAGTAGTCACGTGACTTGAAGTAGTACTTTGATAGCTTAAAATATGAAATATTTTTTAAGGAAACAAACCAGAAATGGAGGCTACCAAAATATATGAGGATTATATAAATCCCTCCATTGAATGACTGTGACTTGAAGTAGTCATGTGACTTGAAGTAGTACTTCGATAGCATGAAATACGAAATATTTTTAAGGACACAAACCAGGAAGGGAGGCTACCAAGATATATAAAGATTATCTTTTCTATTAACGTTTAACCTTAGTAAACTTAGCTAAAGAGGGAGCTGTTTTCTTTATTTCTGTGCCAATATTGCATAATATATGTTTTTTAAAAATCGTTTCCACTTAAAATCTTTAAAATTTGAAGGGCCCAAGTGGAAAGGCAGTTTCTTATAATTAATGAACTTTTTATCCATTATTAGATTATAATTTTTTTTATAGTTTGGACATCCTGCACATATGTGTGCATACTTCAATGTCTTGCTCATATCAAATAAATATTTGAGGAAAATTGGACTTTATTTTAAATTCTTTGTCTTTGATGGTCTGAGCCCATATTTATAAAATCTAAGAAGGTAAAAAGTAAAAAGTAGTGGGGGTACTTTATCACTTTGTATTTTATTTTCTACATTCCTATCAAATTTCTAAAATAGAAGTGAGTCATTTTTCTTTCTTACTTAAAATATTTGTTAAGAGGAATATTATTTTTATGTTATAATCTTCTGATATATATGAATTTGTTACAATTGTGCATTATTTTGCCACAAGGGAGAACCCCCCCCCCCACAAATCTAACACAGAGGAGAAAAAAAGACATGAAAACAATAATTCCAGTCCAAATTGCCCATAGGATAAAGTTTAAATACTTTATCCAGGTAGGTAGGTCGTTAACTTGAGACTTCCAACTTCCTCGTTAAGTTTCATCTCCCCACTGACACCCACCACTCACCCAGCACAAATGTACACACATCCCTATTCTCCAGTGAAATGAACTATCTTTTCTAATGACACTATTATTTTTCCTTCCAACTTGTCTTTTTGTGTGCACTTCATTCAATCTAGAAAACCGTGCTCCCTCTTTTGTTTCCAGTGAGATTCCCTTCAAAACCCAGCTCAAAACACACTTCTTAATCCATAACAAAATTAGTGCTCTCTTTTGTATACCAGAAGTGCTATGTTGCACAACAGCATCCCCTGTTAACTGTGGTCAGAGCAAGAACTGTGAATCATGCATAAAACATCTTTGTACCTTTAATCCTTTTCCTCAATGCCTGTGCCTGACACACTAAAGACATTTAGTAATGTTTGCTAAGTGAATAAATAAGTAAATGCACTAACAAATTAATATATTTTTTCTAAAGTAATAGAAATCATGTCTAGTGAATATTGTTAAAGTGGTTAATAAAGAGTAAAGTTTACTTAGTTTGAGAAGCAGTGCTGTGTATCGGCTAGAATTCCAGCTTTGAAATGAGACAGATCAGGGTTTGTTTTTAGAATCCACCAATTCCTAGCAGTCTGATTTTTAGAAACTGACCTCATCTCAGTGGGTTTCACTTCTTTGATTTATATAAAGGGGCCAATAACATCTACTTTGCAGCCATCTGAAAATACCCGAATCACTTAGTCCAACATCTGGCAAAATCCAAGTACTCATTAAATGGTAGTTATTACTGTTAATTTTATCATCTTATACAATGTTTGCCTTATTTGTTACTATCACACATTTTATTATCTATGCTAAGTGTCTGAAAGGAACATTCAGCTGTGCTATTAGTTTAACAAAAAGAAATCTTCCAAGAGATGAAATAGAAAGTTTGGAAGTCAATGGGGTGGTGAGGGGGTTGGGGATGAGATCAAGGTAACTGGGGAAACATAACTACTACCCAAATGGTCCCTGCAGTTTTTATTCTAAGCCCCACCCCACCTTTTTAGGGTTATCTCACTTAACTGTCTGCTGCAACAATCTTATTTGTCCCTTAAAACCTCCCCATTAGGGAGATTGGTATGCTGTAGGGAAAAGGGCACAGGCTGTGAAGACCCAATAGGTCTCTGCCACTTACTAACTTTGTGGCTTTAGGCAAGTGAACTGGTCTTGTTGAGACTCTGTTTGCTCATTAATAAAATAGGAGCAAACATACCTATTTCACTGGTTTGTTCTGAGGCATAAGTGAATGTGTATAATATGCCTAATATTGCAATTGGAACATATGTTCAATGAAGATGGGTTCCTCATTTACCTCCTTCTAGGGTTATGATTATGTGTTTGATTATTTATCTAAGTAAGAGTCAGAATCTCCTTCAAGTGGCCTCAGAAAGTGACTCTAAAAGGAATGTTGAAAACACAGAGGAAAAGCATTAGAGTTTACTTTGATCATTATCTTACCTAAAGATCCCACCCTTGCTTCCCCTCACTTTGTCATTTGCAGGAATGTGTATGTGTGTGTTAGGACACTACCCTCTTTCAGGCCCATAAGGATATAAGTTTGTTTCATTGACTTGACTCTCTGTGTGTCATGCAAGGAGCATGGTTAGCAGGTCAGGGCAACTTGTATATGTAGGAGAGGTGTAGTTGGCTACTAATGACCTGTATGTGTTAAAAGTTGATCCCTGTCTATGCATAGACATCTATGCATCAGCAAAAGCAGATTAATAGGCATAAGCCCTTAGGGCAAATTTCCCTGGTGCAGAGAATAAAACCTTTTTATTTTACTGAAGAATTTGGGTCACTGAGGGGTCTCATTACCTTCTTCAGTGCATTTGTTTGGTTAACTTGTGAAGTCCAAAAAGTTTCTTTTAAAGCTGTTCAATATCTGTTACTGCTCCCTTTATTTTTGTAGGAATTTTCCCCTCAGCACCCTGCCCTCAGCACCAACTAACTCTCACCTGAAATATTTCCAACTTTTCCTCCCAATCTTCCCCAAACCCTCTTCTCAACTTCCCTCTACCCTCTCCCTAATCCCTCCAAGCCTTACCCAATTTATGATGACCATTCTCCTACCCCATCACCCGTTGACCCGATTACTCCTGGAATATTCAAAACCTTAGCCAAGCTTTAAGCATTTTTTAATCCCCTCTCCCGATTCACTTGTCCTTTTCCTCTACCCTCAGCTAAGCCATGACATAATTCAAACATCAGTAGAAATTGTCAATGTTTATTGATTTAAAAAAAAATCACTTACAAATTTTTCTTCATTGAGAAAATGTTGCAATTGTGCTAAAGAAAGTCTTGATAAAAATTCAAGTCATTCTAACAACTACACTTTTTAAATGTTAGTTTCTAATATCTATTTTCATGAATATTATTAATATAAATTATAATTAAACAGCCCCATATTAATGCAGAGTTCAGGGTGGGGGCATGCAGAGTTGGTGAAAAAAAGCAGGTCAAAGTCATCATGTTTATTGCCTGATCTGAGATCATTGCATGATCTAAGCGACAGCGTCATTGTACAAATACCTAATTCCATTATCAGAGATTCAGCAGAAGATTCTGAGCAGCATATGCTGATGACAACTGAGGTAACAGAAGACAGGTTGTTAGGAGCATTCACTAGGACACAAGATCTATTCAGCATTTATTTCATTATGACATCTTCTATGTCACCTGTGTCTGAAGCAATTGTAGTGACAATAACGGGATGGAAACGACAGTGCAGGTACTCCATTTGATGTTTGGATCATGTGTTTCAAACCAGTGAATTCCAAGAATCAGAGGGTTCCATTGCACACGAATATTGGCAAACTGGAGCTTTTCAACATGGTTTACAATTTTAACTTCCACAGTTGGTGTTTCTCTGGTTATGGGTCCATTAATAAGTGGACACCCATCTACCATGTCAAGCATCAGAGGGAATATATTTTTACAGATGTGCAGCTTCTCTTGAAGAAACACAGAATGATCGATGTTGTTTCTGTAGGAGCCCGAATCCACCAGTTCTTGCTAAAAGAACTGTCGTCTTCCCAGTCGGATTTCAACAGTAAGTCATAGAGTATGAGAAATGGATATTGGAAGTGATGGGGATGCATATTTATAGATTGGCCCACCTGGGTTTCCCCCTTACTGCCAGACCTCAGTGTTTCTTGCCTGCTCTGCATGATGAAGCTTGAAAGGACAATTTCTGGCAACATGACCAGGATGACCACACTAAAGTCACAAGTGGCCTTCATAGCAATGGGCCCATTCAGCTTCACTGAGGTGTGGGCAATTGCTTGCAGCTTGTACAGGCTGGTTTTCAGCTAGTGAACTCTCAGGCCCAGGTCTCTCCTCAGAGGACCTTGCTCCCTGTGGATTTGGATCAGGCTACCTCTTAGCTTATCTTCTAGGTATGGAGTGATCAGATTAGATAGGACAGTGGCTGGACCTGTGTGAGACAGTTCATCTGGGATAGAGCTGTCAAGCCATTCTTGCAACAGGATGCAGAGAATGCTTTCATTCCATTTTAGCTCTTGAGAAATGATATGGATGTGGGTAACATAATGATAGGCACGATCCTCCCTTTGGCAGAGCTGATGGATGCAGTCAGTTACTGGCATCTTCCATGTTTTCTGGACTATCAAAAATATCCTGGAGCACTTGTATGAAAATTTCAAATTGCTCCAGCAGGGGGCTTTGCATATCTAGTAGGGGCTGAAATCACATTCCTACCTCATCTGAGAAACACTTGCCAACAAAGCTCATCACAGCTGCTTCAGTAAGATACAAGTGCCTGATGACTCTCATGTAACTATTCAATTGAACCAGGAACTCAGAAAGCTTCCAGGCATCTCTACTGAAGGCTAAGCAGTATTCTAGGAAGAAAGCTTCAGCCTCTAACCCACTGGGGGAATGTGGAAACTCTGCACCTGCTGGTGTCAAAGCAGCTATTAGACCTTCTAGGGACTCTTGGGGTGCTGAGGGCTCTAGGAATTCCTGGGCATCTAAAGGATCCAGGGGATCCTGGAGCACTCTAGGTTCCAGAGACTCCTGGAGATTTGGAGTCTTAAGGAGCTTCAGATGCATTGAGGTTTCTTGCCATTCTCAAACCTCCTGGGATTCCTGGGAACTTGGAAGATAGTGGTGCTCTGAATCCTGGGGCTTCTGCGCCACTGGGGCATCTTGGGTATCTGGGAGCTCCTGGGCTTCCTTAGCTTCTATGGCTTTGTAGGCTTCCTGGGTCATTGGAGGCTTTGGTAGCTTCTTGACCTTTGGGTGATTTTGGGATTCCAGGCTGCTGAGAGCTCATAGACCACTCAAGGTGCCTGGGACTCATGAATTGCTGGAAGCTCCATGGACTCTGGTGCTGCTGGGGGTTCCAAACTCTTTTGGGTTTCCTGTATCATTGGTATTTCCTGGTGCTCCTGGGCTGCTAAGAGTTCCAATGCTGGGAGCTCCTGGGGCTCTCTGAGATATGAGGAATCCTCAACTCCTGGGAATTCTTGGTGCTTCTAGGCTGCTGGGAGATCCAGGATTTCTGGGGGTTCCTGGGATCCTGGGTCTCTGAGGGATTCTGGAGTGGTTCAACTTCCTTGGTTGTTTGGGGTTTCTGGAGCTCTGGCTTATAATCCTGTAGGACATTTTCTTCCATCAGCCTCTGCACTTGGGTTTTCAGAATTTCATTCTCCAACTTCAAAGCAATATAGGAGGCTGTTAAGCCCTCCACCACCTCTGGAAATGGGCTTGGTTTGGCAGTTTGCTACCAAGAGAAAATTGGGTAGTTCTTCTAAAAGCTCCTTTTAGAAAAATATCCTTTTTAACAGATGTCAGGCTCTGTGAATTTTCCAGGAGGTAGGTATTTGGGCCCCACCAAGGTTGATTACCAGGTCACCTGGAGCCTCCGGAGCTCAGCAATGAAGGTGTGAGATACACTGTACAGAGAGTGGGATCTGAAGATGAGAAACTATGGAAGGCACTCATTCAAAATAAATCAGAACAAAACATGCCTAAATGCTGGTTTCTAGTACTACAGGCTCATATTCATGAGCTGAGTCATATGTGCTGGTTCTGACCCCATGACATTTTAAAAACAACATCTGATCAAGACTGTGTATGCCATTTTGCATTCCTGTTTTATTTTTTACTTTTTAAATTTTGTTTAATGTTTAGTTATTTTTGAGAGAGAGAGAGAGAGAGACAGAGAGAGAGAGAGACAGAGAGAGAGAGAGAGAGAGCGAGAGTGCACAAGCGAGCAGAGATAGGGCAGACAGATGGGGAAACAGAATCCAACATAGGCTCCAGGCTCCAGGATCTCGGTACAGAGTCTGATGTTATGCTTGAACTGTGAGATCATGATTTGAGGTGAAGTCAGAAACTCAACCAGCTGAGCCACCCAGGCGTTTCTGACTTTTTACTTTTATAATTTAACATTAGAAGCATTTCACCATAATTTTTTGTTTTACATAGTCTTTAAATTTTTATGTCTGCTTAATATCCCGATGTAATATTTAGGTTTTAACAGCTGCTTTCAATGATCAAATAAAATGTTTGAGCAGTGTGGAGATTTTAGGCTCTTTGGTGAGCCAACCCAAGAGGTGTTTTTGGGAGGCTGAGTAGAAACTTTTTCTGACACCTCGGAAATCATACCACACAAGTAACCACACAAGACCAGCCTTAGGAGAAAATAAGCAAAAGTTAACTAAATATATATATGCGCTTAGCAGACACATGCATATTATTTATAATATGTCTCAAAATAGTTAAGAAAATAATCTTTATAAATCGACATTACCATTTAGAGTCTTAGTTCAGGAGTTCGGCTGTCTGTGTACCCATCATTGAGGAGGAAACCGTTTAAGTGACCATGGAGGCTTGCCTTTTCTGCACACACTGAGCCAAACCAAACACACCCACTTCCAGAACACATTCCAATTTTCCTCTTTAACATAGCTATTTAGAATGTGGGAAAGGTTTTTGTATTTTTTTTTTTTTGACAGTATCTCACAGTTTAGAACCACAGGGAAAGTGAGATGCTGTATTGATGTGAGGCAGCCTGATAAACTCGGTCATTGGCTAATTTAATAAATATTTTGCTAGGAAATTGAGAGTAATACCACAGCCCCTGTAAAAATCTGCAAACGTTTCTGAGTGACCACAGTGGTTTGGGACTTTATTTTTTACGTCTGTCTCACGTAACCCCCCTTACTCCATCCACACTAGGCCGTTTGTTTAATTTTTAGAAGGCAGCCTGCAGTCCCTCAGCCCCTTCCACATTCCACCGACCCAGTCCCTAAGATCCCTTCTTGAAATGTTTTCTTGGGATCTTTGCCTTAAATAGATCTAGGGAAAATATAATAGGGTAAGATTGTGGATGAGACCAATTTTGTTGAAGGGTACTTGGTGCAGTCTTGCAGGATCCCTGGCTTACTCTGAATTTCTTGGCCCAGGGTTCTCATTCTTTCTTGAGCCACTCAGGTGCATGAAGCAAACCCCAGGTACCCCACTAAGGGCTGACCTCTTGAGAAGTGACCTTACTCAAAATCTCACCTTCTCATAGTGCCTTGGTGGCTCAGTCAGTTGGGCGTATGACTTCGGATCTGGTCATGGTCTCATGGTCAGTGAGTTTGAGCCCCGTGATGGTTCTGTGCTGACAGCTCAGAGCCTGGAACCTGCTTCGGATTCTGAGTCTCCCTCTTTCTCTGATCCTCCCCTGTTAGTGCTCTCTTTCTGTCTCTCAAAAATGAATAAATGTTTAAAAAAATCTCACTTTCTCTTCTCATGACAAATTATAATCACATCTTGAATCTGGCCCATGTGGCCATTTTAGGTAGGGCAAAGGGACAGCTATTTCTGTGCTTGTAAAGAGTGGAGTTGGGAATTGTCTTTATCAACTTCAAATCACACATCTAGTAAGTCATGTTACCAAGTCTCCTTAAAAAATGGTCAGTCCCACATTAGTCGGCATACTGGATAAACCCTGTTGATGGAATATGCCCAAACCACAGCAAATTGATTGGACTAACTGAACCAGAATGCAGTGGCTTTGAAAAGGAGAGCAAAATCTTTTGCAAATCAAGTTATATTCCCTTTCTCCCTTTGCATGTTTCAGTCTTTAGAGACACACCACACATGCCAGGTGCGCACTTTGCTCCGAAAGCTGAGGAACTTGGGAGCCGCCATGGCATCCAACATGGACAGGGAGATGATCCTGTTCAGGGCAAGATGGTGGAGAAATAGGGAGTTCCATATTTCCCGCTTGCATCTTTCAAACTAAGAAGGGCCAAAGCCAAAGGACTCTGAACCACAAGAATCTGGGAGAAAAAGAGATCGAGTCCACTAAGAAGACAGCCTCATACATGCATGATTGTGAACTAAGGAAGACACAAATAGGCCGGGACACGAAGGCATGGAGGGAAGGAGACCCTTTTGCAGAGAGACAAAAGGAAGAGAAAGAGCGGCTGGGGAATGGTAGAACTGTACCTGAAGAAGAGAAAAACCTAGGCCCAGGATGGACCTATTATCCCATATCTAACTGCAGGGCTTTTGGAGAGAGATCCCATCTCTAACTGTGGAGGCTTTTTTGAGCTGAGTGCCCCAGTGCCAGAAATTCCCTCTGGGATAGACGGTATGCAAGGGACGCAGTCAACATCAGAAGGAACTGGTCCCCCCTTGATCCCTTTCTCGAATCCCTCTAGGAAGTGCCCTGGCTTAGGGGATTACATTTCGGGTGGTATCATTACTGCACATGGAGTAAGAGCTGCAAACGTGGCTGGCTTTGAGACACAGAACACGGCTCACCTTGGCTTCATCCGTGGCACAGTGAGATCGACCCAAAGGAGTGTTTTGGAACACGTGATTTGAGAAGGGACTAGGGGTATGCTATTTTTCTCCCCACAATCACCAAGGCAGGGCCAGAGAGAGCGACCTGTGGGACCAACAGTGGAGGCGAGACCTGCCTCCACCAAACCACATCCATCTGCACTGGGTAGCTGCTTTTTTTTTTTTTTTTTTTTTTTTTTACCAGAACCTGGATAGATGCTGCAGAAGCAGCTCTTCCCCCAAGACCAGCAGTGATGCATTGCTGTGATTAACTCTAGAACAATTCTTATGATTCATATATATTCTCCCTTATCTCATTCTTATCTCTTCCCTCCTCTGGATTAGTTATTCTGGTTATAGATTTCCTTAAACAATCATATTTAATCCATTCTCTTGATACATGTTCTACATCTTCCTCATTACCTTCCTTTCTCTCTCTTTCTGAAATAATCAGACTATATGTTTTCTCAGGGTAACATATTTTTTGTTGCATTCAATCTGTAGATTGCTTTACTTTTTAAAATAGTTTATTGTCAAATTGGATTCCATATAAGACCCAGTGGTCTTCCGCACAAGTGCCCTCCTCCATTACCACCACTTCTCTTCCTCCCCCCTCTCCCCCTCCCCCTTCACCCCTTGGATCGTTTTCAGTATTCAATAGTCTCTCATGATTTGCATCCCTCTCTCTCCTCAACTCTCTTTCCCCCTTCACCTTTCTTTGGGCCTCTGTTAGGTTTCTCCTGTTAAACCTATGAGTGCAAACATATGGTATCTGTCCTCCGCCTGATTTATTTCACTTAGCATGATACCCTTGAGGTCCATCCACTTTCCTACAAATGGCCATATTTCATTTTTTCTCATTGCCATGTAGTACTCCATTGTATATATATATACCACATCTTAACTGATCCATTCATCAGGTGATGGACATTTAGACTCTTTCCATGACATTATCTTCATTTGTTTTTTTCTCCTCACCTTCTGCCATATTCTCCTTTTTCTCTCTCTTAATTAAGGCTTTCAGTCTCTCAACCTGGTCAATGTTCAATCTCTCCTTCTCCCCAATGCAGTCATTTCTCTCTTTGTGTATGCTCTTCTATCAGCACTGCCTTTTTATAGTTCTTTATTTGTAGCTGGAATTTCTGGTTTTATACTTTTAGACTGTCCTTTGTCTGTTGTTTCTGTTTTGTGGGGGGTTTTTCTCCTTTTTTTTCAGTTCGCTTGTTTGTTTGGGTCTTTTTGTGTGTATTTGTGTGCTTTTGTTCCATTTTTTGTCTGTCTGTTTTCCTTTCAAAGGCTACCTAAAGAAACAATCCAAAGTACACATGGTAGAGAGTCCCAAATATCACTATGAGTAGAAAAATAAAATAACCAAAGTCTCAACAAGAGAGACCAAGGGAAACCATTAAAAGAACACTTCCTGAATGAACAGGCCCTAGACAGTCTATGAGCCTCCTTTAATATAGCAGTACTCACAGGTGCAAAGTGCATAACAAGCTTTTAAAACTGACAAGAGACAGAAAGCCAGCCAAAATGACAAAATGGAAGAACTCTGCTCAAAAGAAATTCCAGGAAGAAGTGACAGCTAAAGAATTGGTCAAAGCAGATATAAGCTAAATAACTGACCAAGAATTTAGAACAATAGTCATACAATTAATCACTGGGCTTGAAAAAGGCATGGAAGATAGGAGAGACACTATTGTTACAAAGATTATGGACCTAAAAATAGTTATGATGAATTTAAAAATGCTACAAATGAGTGGCATAATAAAATGGGTGTGACCACTGCACGGATTGAAAAGGCAGAGGGGAGAAAAGGTGAATTAGAAGAAAGAATTATAGAAAAAAAGAGATAAACTGATCCAGGAGCACAAAAGGAAAATTCAAAAACTGAGTGATGCAATCAAACGGAACAATATCTGTGTCATAGAAATTCCTGATGAAGAAGGAGAGAAAGGTACTGAAGGGGTACTTGAACAAAGTAAAGCTGAGAATTTCCCCAATATGGGGAAGGAATCAGACGTTGAAATCCAAGAGGCACAGAGAACTCCCCTCAGATGTAACCTGAATTGATCTTCTGCATGACATATCATAGTGAAACTGGCAAAATATAAAGATAAAGAGAGAATTCTGAAAGCAGCTAGGGATAATAGGGCCCTAACATACAAAGGGAGACACATCAGGGTAGTTGCAGACCAATTTACTGAAACTTGGTAGGCCAGGAAGAAATTGCAGAAAATCTTTAGGTGATGAACAGAAAAAATATGCAGCCAAGAATCCTTTACCCAGCAAGCTTGTCTTCAGAATAGAAGGAGAAATACAGGTTTTCCCAAACAAACAAAAAAGGAAGGAATTTATCACCACGAAGCCAGACATACAAGAAATCCTAAGGGGGATTCTATGAGGGAAATGTTGCAAGGAACACAAAGTACTAGGGATACCACTACAAGCATGAATCCTACAGAGAACACAATGATTCTAAACCCATATTTTTGAATAATAACACTGAATGTAAATGGACTAAATGCTCCCATCAAAATACATAGGGTATCAGAATGTATAAAAAACAAGTCCCATCTATTGGCTGTCTACAAGAGACTCATTTTAGACCTGAGGACACCTGCAGATTGAAAGTGAGGGGATGGAGAAATATCTATCATGCTACCGGAAGTCAAAAGAAAGCTGGAGTAGCCATACTTATATCTGACAAACTGGACTTTAAAAATTAAGGCAGTAACAGAAGATGAAGAATGGCATTATATAACAGTTACAGGATCTATCCATCAGGAAGAGCTAACAATGTTAAATGTCTATGCAATGAATCCGGGAGCACCCAAATAAATAAAACAATTAATCACAAACATAAGGAATCTTATTGATATGAATGTGCTAATTGCAGGGGACTTTAATACTCCACTTACATCAATGGATAGATCAACTAACAGAAAATCACTAAGGAAACAAAGGACCTGTACAACACATTGAACCAGATGGATTTGACAGATATATTTAAGACTCTATATCCTGAAGCTATGGATTTCCATTTCTTCTCTAGTGCACACAGTACATTCTCTAAGATAGATCACATACTGGGTCACGAAGCAACCCTCAATAAATATGAAAGAATTGAGATTATACTATGCACATTTTCAGATCACAATGCTATGAAACTTGAAATCAATCACAGGAAAAAGTTTGGAAAACCTCCAAAAACATGGAGGTCAAAGAACACCCTATTGAAGAACGAATGAGCCAACCAGGAAATTAGAGAGAAAATTAAAAAATATAATATTGTAAGCAAACAAAAATGAAAATACAACAATTCAAACTCTTTGGCAGCCTCAAAGGCAGTCCTAAGAGGAAAGTACTTTGCAATCCAGATGTATTTCAAGATACTAGAAAAAGCGCAGATACAAAACCTAATAGTGCACCTAAAGGAAGTAGAAACAGAGCAGCAAGAACACCCCAAACTCAGCAGAAGAAGAGAAATAATAATGATCAGGGCAGAAATAAACAATATAGAATCCAAAAAACAAAACACCATTTGAGCAGACCAATAAAACCAAGAGTTGGTTTTTTAAAAAATAAAATTGATAAACCTGTAACTAGGCTTCTGAAAAAGAAAAGAGAGAGCACCCAAATAGACAAACTCATGAATGAAAATGGATTTATTACAAACAACCTCTCAGAAATACAAGCAATTATCAGGGAATACTATGAAAAATTATTTTCCAACAAACTGGACAACTTAGAAGAAATGGACAAATTTCTAAATACACACACTTACAAAATTCTATCAGGAAGAGATAGAAAATCTGAACAGACCCATAACCAGTGAAGAAAATGAATCAGTTATCAATAACTTCCTAACAAATAAGAGCCCTGGGCCAGATGGCTTCCCTGGGGAATTCTACCAGACATTTAAAGCAGAGTTAATACCCATTCTTCTCAAGATACTACAAAAAAAAAAATAGAAAAGTAAAGAAAACTTCTGGACTCATTCTACAAAGCTAACATCACTTGGATTCCCAACCAGACAGAGACCCAGAAAAAAAAAGAGACCTACAGGCCAATATCCCTGATGAATATGGATGCAAACATCCTGAACAAGATACTAGCAAATCAATAGAACAGCATACAAAAAGAATTATCCAACATGATCAAATGGGATTCATTTTTGGGATACAGGACTGGTTCAATATTCGCAAATCAATCAATGTGATCCATCACATTAACAAAAGAAAGGATAAAAACCATATGATCCTGTCGATAGATGCAGAAAAAGCATTTGACAAAATACAGCATCCTTTCTTAATAAAAACCCTCGAGAAAGTCGGGCTAGAAGGAACTTACTTAAACATCATAAAAACCATTTATGAAAATCCAACAGCTAACATACTCAGTAAGAAAAAACTGAGAGCTTTCCCCCTGAGATCAGGAACAAGACAGGGATGCCCACTCTCACCACTGTGGTTCAACATAGTGCTGGAAGTTCTATCATCAGCAGTCATACAACAAAAGGAAATGAAAGGCATCAGAATCAGCAAAGATGAAGTCAAATTCACTTTTCGAAGATGACATGATACACTACATGGAAACCTTGCCAGACTCCACCAGGAGCCTACTAGAACTGATCCATGAATTCAGAAAGGCCACAGGGTACAAAATCAACATACAGATTGGTTGCATTTTATACACCAATAATGAAGCAACAGAAAGAGAAATCAAGACTAATCACATTCATAATTTCACACAAAAAAACACATAAAATATCTAGGAATAAACCTAACCAAAGATGTAAAAGATCTGTATGATGAAAACTATAGAAAACTTATGAAAATGGATAGTTTTTTTGAGGAACCTCCACACTGTTTTCCAGAGCGGCTGCACCAGTTTACATTCCCACCAACAGTGTAGGAGGGTGCCTGTCTCTCCACACCCTCGCCAGCATCTATAGTCTCTTGATTTGTTCACTTTAACCACTCTGACTGGTGTGAGGTGGTATCTCAGTGTGGTTTTGATTTTCGTTTCCCTGATGATGAGTGATGTTGAGCATCATTTCATGTGCCTGTAGACCATCTGGAAGTCCTCTTTGGAGAAGTGTCTGTTTATGTCTTCTGCCCATTTCTTCACTGGGTTAATTGTTTTTGGGTGTAGAGTTTGATGAGTTCCTTGTAGATTTTGGATACTAGCCTTTTATCTGATGACCCAGCAATAGCACTGCTAGGGATTTACCCAAGGGATACAGAAGTGCTGATGCATAGGAGCACATGTACCCCAATGTTCATAGTAGCACTGTCAACAATAGCCAAAACATGGACAGAGCCGAAATGTCCATCACCTGATGAGTGGATCAAGAAG
>NC_043717.1:56912761-56919213 GCF_006229205.1 Suricata suricatta
TATATATATATATATATATATATATATATATATATATACACACACATATATATATATACACACACAATGGAGTATTACATGACAATGAGAAAAAATGAAATATGGCCATTTGTAGGAAAATGGATGGACCTCGATGGTGTCATGCTAAGCAAAATAAGTCAGGCAGAGAAGGACAGATAACATATGTTTGCACTCATAGGTCTAACAGGAGAACAGGAGAAACCTAATGGAGGACCATGGAGAGGGGAAGAGGAAAAGAGAGTTGGGGAGAGAGGGGGACGCAAAACTTGAGAGACTACTGAATACTGAAAACAAACTGAGGGTTGAAGGGGGAGCGGGGAAAAGAGGTGGTGGTGATGGAGGAGGGCACTTGTGGGGAAGAACACTGGGTGTTGTATGGAAACTAATTTGACAATAAACTAAAGAAAAAAGATGTTACTAAAAAATAAAGACATAAAAAGCTGTCCTAGCATCTTGGGTGCCTGCCCATGTACCTCTGGCTTTACTGCCTTGGTTTGCTAAGGTTGACCTCTATCAGTATCTGCCTCTGTTTGCCTGAGAGCTTTCTCTGAATCTACAAAGGCTGCTCAATTTGCATTTGGCATATTGAAAATACTAGCTAATTAATATCCTTCAACCCTCAACCAATGATGATGAGAGCCAGTATACAAATACACAGGCTTTCTCTCTTCTTAGGTGGAATTACTGTAATAGGTTTTATTTTATACCATTTGCAAAGGAAGTGAGCTCTGGTTGCCTCAGGGGAAGCTAGTTTGATAATGGCCTCATTATTGACTCTCTTTCTTTTGCTGCATCTCTCCTCTCCTCCTGGTGCTCTCACATTTTCCAAATAAACTATTGGTTCTTGAAAAAAAAAAAAAGAAAACTTATGAAACAAATAGAAGAAGTCACAAAGAAATGGAAAAACATTCCATGCTCAGGATTGGAAGAATAAACATTGTTAAAATGTCATTATTACTAAAAGCAATCTACAGCTTCAATGCAATCCCAATCAAAATTGCACTAGCATTCTTCCCAAAGCTAGAACAAACTATCCTAAAATTAGTATGGAACCACAAGAGACCCTGAAGAGCCAAAGTAATATTGAAGAAGAAAACCAAACGGAAAGCATCACAATCCCAGACTTTAGCCTCTACTACAAAGCTGTCATCATCAAGACAGTATAGTATTGGTACAAAAACAGGTACATAGACCATTGGGATAGAATAGAGAACCCAGAACTGGGCCCACAAATGTATGGCCAATTAATCTTTGACAAAGCAGGAAAGAGTATCCAGTGGAAAAAACACAGCCTCTTTAACAGGTGGTGTGGGAGAACTGGACAGCAACATGCAAAAAAATGAAACTAGACCACTTTTTTACACCATACACAAAAATAAACTCAAAATGGCTGAAGGACCTGAATGTGAGACAGAAAACCATCATAACCCTAGAGGAGAAAGCAAGAAACAACCTTCTAGGCTTCCTCCACAGGAATTTCTTACTCAACACGTCTCCAAAGGTAAGTGATTCAAGAGCAAAAATGAACTTTTGAAACCTCATCAAGATAAAAAGCTGCACAGTAAAGGAAACAATTAACAAAACTAATAGGCAACTGAAATTAATGGGAAAAGATAGTTGCAAATGACATATCGGATAAAGGGCTAGTATACAAATATTATAAGTAACTCACCAAATTCCACACTGGAGAGACAAATAATCCAGTGTAGAATTGGGCAGGAAACATGTGTAGACACTTCTCCAAAGAGCATATCCAGATAGCCAACAGACACATAAAATGATGCTCAACGTCACTCATCATCAGGGAAATACAAATCAAAACCACACTGGGATACAACCTCATCCTGGTTAGAGTGGGTAAAATGAAGAAACCAGGTGATTATAGATGCTGGTGAGGATGTGGAGAAACGGGCACCCTCCTACCCTGTTGGTGGGAATGTAAACTAATGCAGCCACTCTAGAAAACAGTGTGGAGGTTACTCAAAAACTAACAATAGAACTCCCATAAGACCCAGCAATAGCACTGCTAGGGACTTACTCAAGGGATACAGAAATGGTGATGCATAGGAGCACATGTACCCCAATGTTCATAGTGGCACTTTCAACAATAGCCGATTCATGGAAAGTGCCTAAATGGCTATCAACTGATGAACTGATCAAGAAGATGTTGTTTCTATAAACAATGGGATACTACATGGCAGTGAGAGAGAATGAAATCCGGTCATTTGTAGCAACAAGGAAGGAACTAGAGGGTGTTATGCTAAGTGAAATAACTCAGGCAGAGAAAGACAGATACCATATGTTTTCATTCATATGTGGAACAGGGGAAAATAATAGAGGACCATAGAGGAAGGGAAGGGGGAAAATAGTTAAGAAGAGGGAGGGTGACAAACCACAAGAGACTCTTAAATACTGAGAACAAACTGAGGGTTGATGGAGGGTAGTGGAGAAATGAAAATGGGTGATTGCCTTGGAGGAGAGCACTTGTTCAGATGAGCACTGGGTGTTACATGGAAACCAACTTGACAATTAACTATATAAAAAAATAAACACATCACACATAAAAAATACCACCATCATCAGGGAATAATATGTTCCATTTTTATGACTTTTTCAGAACACTGAAGACTTCTCTTTGAGAATCCAAAATACACAGTTGAGCTTTACCTTACTGACTAAAAAATATAAATAAATATTTATAGTATGCATTACATTTATTTCTCCATTTTTAAGTAAAACATTTGGAACTTAATTTATTTTTAATGGCTTGGGGGACATAATTACACAAACCAGTCTTTTACTGTGTTTTGCTCCACCATATTACATTCAGAAAGTGCTGAGTGGTATAATGTGGTCTGTCTCCAAATTAAATACCTCCAAATTGCTATACTATTCAACTGCATGTACTTTCTTTCTTAAAAATGTTTTTATAATCTTTTGCTCTCAGGTTGTGTCATAGTCCTTCACACTGTTACCTATATTCCTGTCCATACTAAATATAAACAAATGTAAAAATTACTTATTCCTAAAATTTAATCTAAAATTCAGTTTATGAAACTGTCAAGTGAAGCTATTAGTTATGTATAAATTTATAGACTTGCTGCAAAGATTAGTGAATAACACAGTAAAAGCCTCAGCAAAATAGTAGCTAGTAACATGTAATAAAGGTTGTTAATAATAATAAGCAGTAGCAGCAGTAACTTCATTTTAATTTATTATTTTTAAACATCTGTGAGTTGGAAAACTGGATAGGTAAACTTGCTAGAATTGTGTAGGGATGAGCAATGGCTCTCATATGAAGAAACCTACAGTGCATGGCTTTTATGACATTGATTTTTCACCACTCAGAAGCTTTCTTCTTTTTATTTTCCTACTTAGCTGGGTTCTAAATGATTCAGCTTACCAAATAATGGTTTAGAATCAGAATTTGAGGCACCTGATCAGGAAGATGAGCTGATTAAAAAGAGGACTGCGGAGTGACCAAGATAGATTTTTTTAAGAGTCCGTGGACTAGAGTAGTAAACAGTGCCTTGCCTACAGGCTTATTTACCCAGTGGATAAATATAGGGACCTTTCTCCTCATACCCACGCTCCTGCTGAAGAACAAAGACCAAATTCAGTGTCTTTAAAGTACAAGTTCCAAACTGCCTAAACTTACAGAATTTTTCTCCTTTGAGTAGAATAAAAGAACTGCACTGCATTTTTCAGAATGACTAAAGTAGTTTTAATATCCTGAATTAGTCTCAAAGTACAAATAGGGAAATAATCACATTGAAATTCTTATGTTTTGGGGTGCCTGGGTGCCCTAGTTGGTTGAGTGTGTGACTTCAGTTTGGGTCACGATGTCAGTGTTTGTGAATTTGAGCCCCAAATGGGGCTCACTGATGTCAGTGTGGACCCTGCTTCAGATCCCATGTCCCCCTCTCTCTCTGCCCCTCCCCAACTGGTACTCTTTCAAAAATAAACATTTAGATATCCTTGAGGTTCTATTCCTTCTGGTCATGCTGAGTGAAGTAAGCCAGGCAGAGAAGGACAGAAACCATATGTTTGCACTCATAGGTCTAGCAGGAAAACAATAGAGACCGAATGGAGAACCAGGGGGAGCGGAGGAGGGAGAGAGAGTTGGGGAGAGAGAGAGATGCAAAACTTGAGAGACTATTGAATGCTGAGAATGAACTGAGGGTTGAGGGGGAAGGGGGAGGGGGGAAAAGAGGTGGTGGTGATGGTGGAGAGCACTTGAGGGGAAGAGCACTGGGTGTTGTATGGAAAACAATTTGACAATAAAATATTATGGAAAAAAAAAGAATTGCAGCTAATAAATGGATAAGCAGCAGTTTACAACTGCACCCAAAACAAAATACCTATGAATAAACCTAACCAAAGAGGTAAAAGATCTGTATGTTGAAAACCATAGAAAGCTTATGAAGGAACTTGAAGAAGACACAAAGCAATGGAAGAACATTCACCCTAATGGATTGGAAAACAAATATTGTTAAAACATCAATACTACCAAAACCAGTCTACATATTCAATGTAATCCCTAACGAAATAGAACCAGTATTCTTCACAGACCTAGAACAAACAATCCTGAAATTTGTATGGAGCCACAAAAGACCCTGAAGAGCCAAAGTGATATTTAAGAAGAAAACCAAAGAGGGAGACATCACAATCCCAGACTTTAGCTTCTACTACAAAGCTATCATCATCAAGACAGTATGGTATGGCACAAAAACAGAATATAGATCAATGGAATAGAATAGAGAATGCAGAAACGGACCCACAAATATATTGTCAACTAATCTTTGGCAAAGCAGGAAAGGGTATCCAATGGAAATGGTACTGAAAGAACTGGACGGCAACATGCAGAATAATGAAACTGGCCCATTTATTTTTACAGCATATACAAAATGGAAAAATAGATGAAAAACCTAAAGGTGAGACATAAAACTATCAAAATTCTACAGGCAGCAACATGAGCTGCAGCAACTTCTTACTTGTCACATCTCTGGAGGCAAGGGAAATAAAAGCAAAAATGAACTATTGGGGCCTCATCAAGATAAAAAAGCTTCTGCACAGCAGAAACAATCAACAAAACTAAAAGGCAATTGACTGAATTGAAGAAGATCCTTGCAAATGACATATTGGATAAAGGGTTAGTATCCAAAATCTACAAAGAAGTTACCAAACTCAACATTCCCAAAATAAATAATCCAAAGAAAAAATGGGCAGAAGACATGAATAGACACTTTTCCAAAGAAGACATCCAAATGACAAACAGACACATGAAAAGATGCTCAGCATCACTCATCATCAGGGAAATAAAAATCAAACCCACAATGAGATACACCTCACACTGGTCAGAATGGCTAAGTTAACAACTCAGGAAACAACAGATGTTGGCGAGGATGTGTAGAAAGGGGAACCCTATTGCTCTGCTGGTGGGAATGTAAACTGGTACAGCCACTGTAGAAAACAGTGTGGAGGTTGTTTCTCTTTTCCTTTTTTAAAAAGTTTATTTATTTATTTATTGAGAAAGAGCATGAGCAGGAGTGGAACAGAGAGGGAAAGAGAGAATCCAAAGCTGTCAGCACAGAGCACATGCAGGGCTCAATTCCACAATCTGTGAGATCATGACATGAGCTGAAAATCAAAATTCAGATGCTTAAGGGATTGAACCACCTAGGTTCCCCTGCCCTATATATTTTCTTAATTTATTAAGCTACTGGCACCCATTAGCTCTCTCACTCAAAAAGGACTGATAGAGGGGCGCCAGGGTGGCTCAGTTTGTTAAGTGTCTGACTTCAGCTGAGGTCATGATCTCACGGTTCGTTGAGTTTGAGCCCCGCGTCTGGCTCTGTGCTGAAAGCTCAGACCTGGAGCCTGCTTCGGATCCTGTGTCTCATTCTCTCCCTGCCCCTCCCTGCTCATGCTCTGTGTGTCTCTCTCTTTTAAAATTAAATAAAAAACATTAAAAAAATATAGTTCCTGGCTCCTCACTGCCCAGTAGAGGTTAGCCTTTGTTATACATAAAACACACACACACACACACACACACACACACACACACACACACACACACAACCTGATAGACTTTGAATGGGTTCTATCAGCTGATCTAATCTCAACATTTTCCTTTCTTAATTAATTAATTAATTTATTTATTTACTTACTTATTTTTATGGCATAATGTATTTTTCTTTATGTATCTCTTTTTTATAGTTTATTTTTTAATATATGCAATTATTTTCCATCATTTACAATACAGTAGTTTCAATGATACTCCAAACAGAAAAGCAAAGTAAAAAATCAAAACCCCCACTTCTATTTCATGTAATTAGACTTATACAGAAATTAGAAGGTTAGGTACCAACTAGTTAATCACCTAATTTCACAGCTATCTGAAGTGGCAATTGTAATATAGCAGCTTATCT
>NC_043717.1:56919313-56921198 GCF_006229205.1 Suricata suricatta
TCTATCATGCGACTGGAAACCAAAAGAGAGCTGGAGTAGCCATCCTTATATCAGACAAACTGGACTTTAAAGTAAAGGCAGTAACAAGAGATGAAGAAGGACATTATATAATAATTACAGGATCGCTTCGTCAGGAGGAGCTAACAATTATAAATATCTATGCACCAAATTTGGGAGCGCCCAAATACATAAAACAATTAATCACAGAAAGAAACAATCTTCTTGACAAAAATGTGCTAATTGCCGGGGACTTTAATACTCCACTGACAGCAATGGATAGATCAACCAAACAGAAAATCACTAAGGAAACAATGGACCTGAATGACACATTGGAACAGATGGTACTGATAGATATATTTAGAACTCGGCATCCTGAAGACTGGAAATTCACCTTCTTCTCGAGTGCACATGGCACATTCTCCAAGATTGATCACATACTGGGGCATAAAGCAGCCCTCCATAAGTATAAACAAATAGAGATCATACCATGCACACTTTCAGATCACAATGCTATGAAACTTGAAATTAACCAAAGGAAAAAGACTAGAAAACCTCCAGAAATGTGGAGGTTAAATACCACCTTATTAAAGAATGATTGCGTTAATCAGGCAATCAGAGAAGAAAATAAAAAATATATGGAAACTAACGAGAACGAAAATACAACAATCCAAAATCTCTGGGATGCAGCTAAGGGAGTCCTAAGAGGAAAGTATATTGCAATCCAGGCCAATCTCAACAAACTAGAAAAAGCGCAAATTCAAAATTTAACAGAGCACCTACTGGAACTAGAAGGGAAGCATCAAGAGCACCCCAAACCCAGGAGAAGAAAAGAAATCATAAAGATCAGGGCAGAAATAAACAATATAGAATCCAAAAGAACAGTCGAGCAGATCAATGAAACCAAGAGTTGGTTCTTTGAAAAAATGAACAAAATCGATAAACCTCTAGCCAGATTCCCCAGAAAGAAAAGAGAGAGCACCCAGATAGACAAAATCATGAATGAAAAAGGATCTATTACAACCAATCCATTAGAAATACAAGCAATCATCAGAGATTACTATGAAAAAATATATGCCAACAAACTGGACAACACAGAAGAAATGGACAAATTCCTAAATGCGCATGCACTGCCAAAATTCAAACGGGAAGAGATAGAAAGCATGAACAGAACAATAACCAGTAAATAAATTGAATCCTTTATCAAAAATATCCCAACGAATAAAAGCCCAGGGCCAGATGGCTTCCCAGGGGAATTCTACCAGACATTTAAAGCAGAGCTCATATCTATTCTTCTCTAACTGTTCCAAAAAACAGAAATAGAAGGAAAGCTTCCAAACTCATTCTACGAAGCCAGTATCACCCTGATACCCAAACCAGACAGAGACCCAGCCAAAAAAGAGAACTACAGACCAATATCCTTAATGAATACAGATGCAAAAATACTCAACAAGATACTAGCAAATCGAATCCGACAGGACATAAAAAGAATTATCCATCATGATCAAGTGGGTTTCATTTCTGGGTTACAGGGATGGTTCAATATTCGCAAATCCATCAACGTGATTCATCACATTAACAAAAGAAAGGATAAAACGCATATGATCCTGTCGATAGATGCAGAAAAAGCATTTGACAAAATACAGCACCCTTTCCTAATAAAAACCCTTGAGAAAGTCGGAATAGAAGGAACTTACCTAAACATTATAAAAGCAGTTTATGAAAAGCCCACAGCCAATATAATCCTCAATGGGGAAAAACTGAGAGCTTTCCCCCTGAGATCAGGAACACGACAGGGGTGTCCACTCTCACCACTGCTGTTTAACATAGTGCTGGAAGTCCTAGCATCAGCAATCAGACAACAAAAGGAAATAAGAGGCATCAGAAT